>NC_086097.1:97855667-97990783 GCF_963921235.1 Mobula hypostoma
ACTGTCCTATTAACATACTGTCACATCTATAAATACTGATAAAAGTTTTGTTTTTCTAATAAGTGTTTCTCTTTGAGCATTTCAAAATTATAACTTTCATTATATTGCAAATAGCTGTTATTCCTTTAGCTGTCCAGTCCTTAAATCTAGCATCCAGTTTATTTGGCATAAAATCTGAATCATGTGCAGACCATTTAAGAATTGCAATAACCATTTTCCATATCTTAAGAGTCCATTTCACCCACGATTTATCAGTAGTATTTATGTAACTTTGTAGGTTGTTATCAGCCAAAATCGCCTGTGTGGGGATGGAAAGTATCCTCTCCTCAATGTTTTTCCATTGAGCGTCATATGATGGGTTGCACCAGCATATCACGGCTCTCAACTGTGCTGCAAAATAATAATCTCCAAGAGAAGGTAGGCACCATCCCCTCCTTTCCTTGGCTAATCGCAAAGTTTTGAGACAAACTCTAGGCCTTTTACCTTGCCATATATATCTTGATAGCATCTTGTTCCATTCATTGAATTAATTTTGGTTAATCTCTATTGGTAGGGTCTGAAAGAGATATAGTAGTCTGGGCAGTATATTCATTTTAATAGATTCAATCCTTGAACTGAGACCAAGGAAAGGAATTAGGCTCCATCTTGTTATATCTTCCCTAATTTTTTTTATATATAGGCTGATGATTGCATTCTGATAATTTTGCCAAATCTTTTGGCATAATGATGCCCAGATATTTGACAGACTCTGTTTGCCATGCCCAAGGATATCTACTTTCAATTTCTCTTGGTGGGCTATAGTTATATGAAAGTAGTTGGGTTTTATCTATGTTAATCTTGTATCCTGATAATTGGCCATATTGTTCAAAAGATTGCATCAATTTAGGTAAAGAGTATGTTGGTTGCCCTAGATAGATCAAAATGTCATCCGCGTAACAGGCCAATTTATGTTCTGTCCCTTTAATAGTAATTCCCCCAAAATCTTCATTTTGTCTGATGTATTGAGCTAATGGTTCCAGATAATATGCGAAGAGTAACGGTGACCATGCACAACCCTGTCTCGTGCCCCTTTCTACGGTAAAACTATTAGATAAATATCCATCGATTTTAATCCTAGCAGTAGGATTATCATACTGCCTGTAAAGTTTTAATAATTGTGTTATGTAGACCAAATCTATGTAAAACTCTGTAAAGAAAATTCCAATTAACCGAATCAAATGCCTTTTCAGTGTCCACGCTCAACACTATTGCTTCAATTTCATTCTTTTATATGATCCATAATGTGAAGTGTCCTTCGTATATTGTCTTGTGTTTGGCGTTGTTGTATAAAAACTGTCTGATCATTATGTATCAGTGTGGGTAGAAACTCTTCTAATTGTTTGGTCATGATGGAGGTAAATATTCTATAATCCACATTAAGAACAGATATTGGTCTAAATGACCCACACTCCATTTTATCCTTGCCTTCAGTACTGTTTGAGTACTGTTGGGGGGGGGACAGCTTACCTGGGGGAAGTGACAGTGGCCGTGCCTCTGGCACAGAGTCCGGCCCTGTAGCTCAGAAGGGTAGGGAAAGGAAGAGGAGGGCAGTAGTAATAGGGGACTCTATAGTAAGGGGGTCAGATAGGCGATTCTGTGGATGCAGTCCAGAGACACAGATGGTAGTTTGCCTCCCTGATGCCAGGGTCCGGGATATTTCTGATCGCGTCCAAGATATCCTGAAGTGGGAGGGTGAGGAGCCAGAGGTCGTGGTACATATAGATACCAATGACATAGGTAGGAAAAGGGAAGAGGTCCTGAAAGGAGAATATAGGGAGTTAGGAAAGGAGTTGAGAAAAAGGACTGCAAAGGTAATAATCTTGGGATTACCGCCTGTGCTACGCGACAGTGAGAGTAGGAATGCAATGAGGTGGAGGATAAATGCGTGGCTGAGGGATTGGAGCAAGGTGCAGGGATTCAAGTTTTTGGATCATTGGGACTGCTTCTGGCGCAGGTGTGACCTGTACAAAAAGGACGGGTTGCACTTGAATCCTAGGGGGACCAATATCCTGGCAGGGAGATTTCCGAGGGCTAATTTAGGAGACTTTAAACTAGAATAGTTGCGGGGTGGGAATCAAATTAAAGAGACTAGGAGAGAGGAGGTTAGTTTACAACAGGGGGATGGGAACAAGTGCAGAGAGACAGAGGGGTGTAAAATGAGGGTAGAAGCAAAAAGTAGTAAGGTGAAAAGTAAAAGTGGCAGGCCGACAAATCCAGGGCAAAAATCAAAAAGGGCCACTTTTCAACATAATTGTATAAGGGCCAAGAGTGTTGTAAAAGCAAGCCTGAAGGCTTTGTGTGTCAATGCAAGGAGCATTCGTAACAAGGTGGATGAATTAAAAGTGCAGATAGTTATTAATGAATATGATATAGTTGGGATCACAGAGACATGGCTTAAGGGTGACCAAGGATGGGAGCTCAGCATTCAGGGATATTCAATATTCAGGAGGGATAGACATGAAAGAAAAGGAGGTGGGGTGGCATTGCTGGTTAGAGAGGAGATTAATACAATAGAAAGGAAGGACATTAGCTGGGAGGATGTGGAATCGATATGGGTAGAGCTGCATAACACTAAGGGGAAGAAAACGCTGGTGGGAGTTGTGTACAGGCCACCTAACAGTAGTAGTGAGGTTGGGGAAGGCATTAAACAGGAAATTAGAAATGTGTGCAATAAAGGAACAGCAGTTCTAATGGGTAACTTCAATCTACATATAGATTGGGTGAACCAAATTGGTAAAGGTGCTGAGAAAGAGGATTTCTTGGAATGTATGCGGGATGGTTTTTTGAACCAACATGTCGAGGAACCAACTAGAGAGCAGGCTATTCTAGACTGGGTATTGAGCAATGAGGAAGGGTTAATTAGCAATCTTGTCGTGAGAGGCCCCTTGGGTAAGAGTGACCATAATATGGTGGAATTCTTCATTAAGATGGAGAGTGAGATAGTTAATTCAGAAACAAAGGTTCTGAACTTAAAGAAGGGTAACTTTGAAGGTATGAGACGTGAATTAGCTAAGATAGACTGGCAAATGATACTTAAAGGGTTGACGGTGGATATGCAATGGCAAGCATTTAAAGATCACATGGATGAACTACAACAATTGTTCATCCCAGTTTGGCAAAAGAATAAATCAGGGAAGGTCGTGCACCCGTGGCTGACAAGGGAAATTAGGGATAGTATCAATTCCAAAGAAGAAACATACAAATTAGCCAGAAAAAGCGGCTCACCTGAGGACTGGGAGAAATTCAGAGTCCAGCAGACACACATAAAAACTGACTGTAAAAGCTTTTATAGATATGTGAAAAGAAAAAGATTGGTTAAGACAAATGTAGGTCCCCTACAGACAGAAACAGGTGAATTGATTATGGGGAACAAGGACATGGCAAACCAATTGAATAACTACTTTGGTTCTGTCTTCACTAAGGAGGACATAAATAATCTTCCAGAAATAGTAGGGGACAGAGGGTCTAGTGAGATGGAGGAACTGAGGGAAATACATGTTAGTAGGGAAGTAGTGTTAGGTAAATTGAAGGGATTAAAGGCAGATAAATCCCCAGGGCCAGATGGTCTGCATCCCAGAGTGCTTAAGGAAGTGGCCCAAGAAATAGTGGATACATTAGAGATAATTTTTCAAAACTCTTTAGGTTCTGGACTAGTTCCTGAGGATTGGAGGGTGGCTAATGTAACCCCACTTTTTAAAAAAAGGAGGGAGAGAGAAACCGGGGAAGTATAGACCAGTTAGCCTAATATCGGTGGTGGGGAAAATGCTAGAGTCAGTTATCAAAGATGTGATAACAGCACATTTGGAAAGCTGTGAAATCATCGGACAAAGTCAGCATGGATTTGTGAAAGGAAAATCATGTCTGACGAATCTCATAGAATTTTTTGAGGATGTAACTAGTAAAGTGGATAGGGGAGAACCAGTGGATGTGGTATATTTGGATTTTCAAAAGGCTTTTGACAAGGTCCCACACAGGAGATTAGTGTGCAGACTTAAAGCACACGGTATTGGGGGTAAGGTATTGATGTGGATAGAGAATTGGTTGGCAGACAGGAAGCAAAGAGTGGGAATAAACGGGACCTTTTCAGAATGGCAGGCAGTGACTAGTGGGGTACCGCAAGGCTCAGTGCTGGGATCCCAGTTGTTTACAATATATATTAATGACTTAGATGAGGGAATTAAATGCAGCATCTCCAAATTTGCGGATGACATGAAGTTGGGCGGCAGTGTTAGCTGTGAGGAGGATGCTAAGAGGATGCAGGGTGACTTGGATAGGTTGGGTGAGTGGGCAAATTCATGGCAGATGCAATTTAATGTGGATAAATGTGAGGTTATCCACTTTGGTGGCAAAAATAGGAAAACAGATTATTATCTGAATGGTGGCTGATTAGGAAAAGGGGAGGTGCAACGAGACCTGGGTGTCATTATACACCAGTCATTGAAAGTGGGCATGCAGGTACAGCAGGCGGTGAAAAAGGCGAATGGTATGCTGGCATTTATAGCAAGAGGATTCGAGTGCAGGAGCAGGGAGGTACTACTGCAGTTGTACAAGGCCTTGGTGAGACCACACCTGGAGTATTGTGTGCAGTTTTGGTCCCCTAATCTGAGGAAAGACATCCTTGCCATAGGGGGAGTACAAAGAAGGTTCACCAGATTGATTCCTGGGATGGCAGGACTTTCATATGATGAAAGACTGGATCAACTAGGCTTATACTCGTTGGAATTTAGAAGATTAAGGGGGGATCTTATTGAAACCTATAAAATCCTAAAGGGATTGGACAGGCTAGATGCAGGAAGATTGTTCCCGATGTTGGGGAAGTCCAGAACGAGGGGTCACAGTTTAAGGATAAAGGGGAAGCCTTTTAGGACCGAGATTAGGAAAAACTTCTTCACACAGAGAGTGGTGAATCTGTGGAATTCTCTGCCACAGGAAACATTTGCGGCCAGTTCATTGGCTATATTCAAGAGGGAGTTAGATATGGCCCTTGTGGCTAAAGGGATCAGGGGGTATGGAGGGAAGGCTGGTACAGGGTTCTGAGTTGGATGATCAGCCATGATCATACTGAAAGGCGATGCAGGCTCGAAGGGCCGAATGGCCTACTCCTGCACCTATTTTCTATGTTTCTTTCGGTATAGCTGAGATTATCACCTCCTTCCAGCTGGGTGGCATTTGTGCCTTTCTTAGGGCCCAGTTCAGTGTGGGGAGTAAAACAGGAATTAACTCATTTTTAAATTCTTTATACCACTCTGCTGTATAGCCATCTGATCCTGGTGACTTGCTTAATTTAAGCACACTAATTGCAGTTTTTAGTCCAGCTTCAGTTATGTCAGCAGTCATCGTTCTATTTTGTTCTTTGCTTAAAGTGGGTAACTAAAGAATTCAGGAAGGGGTCAGTTTGGGTTATGCTTTCCCCTGGAACTTTGGAATATAGTTTTATAAAACATTTCAAAAGCTTCTTGAATTTCACTTAGCTTATTTTTATCACTTTTGTTCTTGGATCCCTAATTCTATGAATTGCATTTTCTGCTATCTTTTTTTTCCAGTTTCCACGCCAGTATTTTCATAGATTTAGATCCACTTTCATAGTGTCTCTGTTTCAGAAACATTTTTTCTAGTTCCTTCAGCATATTTTGTAATTCCTCTAATGTTCTATTCCTTTTTTTTCTTGTATGAAGATATCGTTATAATTTCTCCTCTTAAGACAGCCTTCAGAGTATCACACAGAATGGGAGGTGAAACCTCTCCATTATCATTGAATTCTAAGTAAAGACCAATTTCTTTTTTATTTTGTTCCTTAAAATAGGGATCATTGAGTAGATTTTAATTTGGTTTCCAAATAGTATTCTTTGGTTGTAGGTCAAAATCAACAGATAAATATATAGGTGCATGGTCACTTACATCTATTGTCCCAATTCCACAGGTGTTTATTTTGTCTTTATCTTTTCCAAATGTTATGAAATAGTCTATTCTTGTATATATGGAATGGGGGGCAGAATAATGAGTGTAATCCCTTCTGTCGGGGGAAAAGATCCCTCCATATATCAATTAGACCAACATCCTTAAAAAGAGTGTTAACTTTCTTATGTAAGGACTTTGTTTCATAAGTTTTTCTATTGGAAGCGTCTAACTTCGGTTGTAATTGTAAATTTAAGTCTCCCCCACATATCAAGAGACCTTCTGTTTCCGTTACCATATTATTAGTAATTTTCTGGAGGAAACTAATATAACTTCCTGGGGGTGCGTATATATTCAATAAAGTAACTGGATTTCCATCTATATTCCCCCTTACCAGAATATATCTGCCCTCCTTATCTCCCATTTCGAATACTTTTTCAAAATTTAGCTTGCTTGAGATGAGAATAGCAACTCCTCTTCTATGTCCTGATGTATATGAGGAAAAAAACAAATTAGTGAAGCCCATTCTCTTTAATTTTCCATGTTCATTATCACTTAAGTGAGTTTCCTGTAAATATACTACATGGGCTTGTTCTTTTTTCATTTTTGATAGAATTTTACTGCATTTGATTGGATTTAACAGCCCATTGACATTAAAAGAAATGAATTTTGCTTTGTCCTTAGCCATGTGTATTTATCTGTTAGTATATCATTGAAATTTGCAGAATATAATTTAATCGATCTACTCCCTGAACAAATAAGAGCCAAGAAATGCGAATAATAAAAAAAAAGGTAAGGAAGGAGTGATTCCAAAAGGAGTGAATGAATGAATAAAAAAAATTGAGTAATATAAAATCCACATTATAATACGTATTTCTCGAAATAGGTATATCACCATCTATTTTTGCTTCCGTTTAGTTTATCAGTACTTTTAAAGTTAGCCAAACCTTATGGCTCTTCTGGAGGAGGTGAGGGCTGTCTTCGGAAAACTCAGTCTCTTCCTGATATTCTCTCGCCCTCCTCCCGTCCCTGCTTTCTCGATTCTCTTACTATTTCCCAAGCAGATCGGGATAACTGCTCAGCCAGGCTTTCTGACCACGCTAACGGGCAACCCTTTGCTGTTCATGTCTGTAGTCGCCTCTTCCACCATCTGATATAGCTGTATCCCTCCTTCGTAAAACACCCTCAGTTTAGCAGGGAACGGGGTTTGGAATTTAATCTTTTCTTGCTTTAGTATTCATTTCGCTTCAGAACATTCCTTCCATTTTTGTAGGACCGCTACGGGGTAATCACGATCGAAGTATATTAACTTCCCGTTCCAAACACCCTCTTCTTACCCCAGGCCCTTCATAGAATCTCTGCCTTGCTCTTGAATCAAAGGAATCTAAGTACTATTGAGCGTGGCTTACTTTCTCTGTCTCCGAAAGGCCTCAGGGCGAGCGCACGATGCATCCTCTCAATTTCAATTTCAATCTCCCTAGTCGGGGGAATCGCCAGTGCTTCCCGCAGCAGCTTGTCTCCAAACTCCATCATCGACAATCCCTCCGCTCCTTCGGGAACATTGTATATCCTGATATTTTTCCATCGCGATCTTCCCTCCTGGTCACGCAATTTACTTTCCTGTTGATTTAATACTTTTATCGTCTTACTTAGTATCCGTTCCATGTGTTGAACGCGATCTTCCACCTTCTCAATTCGAGTCTCTGCCACCGCTATTTTCTGATTGACATTGGCGAGCTCTGACTTTATATCATTGAGTTGCTGCTTTATATCTTTTTGGACTTCCCTTATCTCTTCCAGAATCCTGATCATATTTGCCGCTTCGCCTGAACAAGGCCCGTCAGCCTCGCTAGCACGCGCACGCGTAGGAGAGCCGCGCGCTGCACCTCTCTCGTCCATAGGCTCCGCAGTGATGCTTTTTTATCTCCATTATTTTTCCCCATTCTTGCCCCCCTTATCAATTCAGATATTTTCGAAAGATCTTATATTTGATGGAATAACGGGGCAAAATATGCGTTTTTCCGGAGGAGCTGTTGATTTAAGCTGCCATTCTGGACGATGACATCACCGGAACCTCTTCAGGGTGATCTTGATGTTATCTTTTAGGCGATTCCTTTGCCCATTGGGGGTTCACTGACTTTCCTTTACCTGGGAGTAAAGCATCTGTTTGGGGAGACGCAAAGTTGGCATTACTTTATTGTGGTGGAAACATCGTTCATGTTGACCTCCTCCAGTACGCTGGTGTTGGTGCATTAGCCCTTCCAGCCGATCCTCAAAAATCTTCCAAAAGGATCTTCGGTGCTTTTGTTCCAGGGCTTTCAGGTGTCTACTGTAGGTATTCAACTCTATATAGCACTGTAGGAAAGACAACTGCTCTATGGACCAAAAGTTTTGTTTAGACCTGTCAGCCACAGTCTTCAAAGACTCTTTCCTTGATCTTGTGTAGAGTCCACTAGCACTACTCAGGTGGTGGTTGGCCTCTGAGTCAATATCTGATTTTGTGGAGAGAATGCTGCCAAGGGCGATACTGCTAGCCTTTAAGGAGGGCTGAATAAATGGCTGGTTGGGTGGTGGCTGATATAGGATCTGTGTATTTTTTACTTTCAAAACAAGACTCAGGGCTCTATATGCCCTGGCAAAGGTATTCAGGATACAGTGGAGCTTTTGTTCAGAGCGCGATACAATGCCTTTGTCATGTGCATACTGACACTCCATGGTAGTAGTGGTCCTGACCTTGTTCTTGGCTTTGAACCAGCTGAGGATAAAAAGCCTGTTGTCCATTCTATTTCAGATTGGCATTCCCCGTGGCAGGTCCCAACCACTGAGGCCAGGATGTGGCAGCAATAAAGATGACGAATACGGTGGCACAGGGTATTTGAACATTCAGAGGTGTCTCCCACTGCAGGTATCAATAGAAAGAAAGCACTGTCAACATATGTGACTGTGATTGAAGGACACTAAAGCTGCTGAGAAAGAAGTCTTTATTCAACACAACAAGCAGGTATCATTCTGGAGACACTCTCAGTAGAGGCTCACAAACTCAAACTGCATCACATTTCTGAGACCCTTAAGATCAATGGTAATAGGTGATTCAATGCTGTTTCAATGGCTACAATTACATCGTTCACTTTAATAATTTGGGTTGACAATGCTTCCTTTGATTTGCACATAAACAGTGGGAGACACCTCTGGAAGTTCAAATACCTTGGCTGGATCACTTTGCTGAACTTAAACAATGGTGCAAATGCCTTAAACCCATAGATAATGCAAGGCAATTAATATCTTAATTGGCTGATGCATATGCAATTTCTTGGTCTGTGCATCAGCCTGTGCTTGCAACTTCAAATTTACAAAAAAAACTTAAGACTAATTGCAAGCTTCCTGAATTTATAAGAACTGAAGACTGTTTCACATTTGAATTAATATCAGCTATAATCACATAACTCCAGAATACTCCTGACATGCAGAAGCCTCTATTAGTAAGTAGTTGTCAGGGCAGCCATGTCTTGACGGTATACACAGAGAGCCTGGCAGACCTTTATCAAATCTATGAAAACCAAGTACAAGGGTTGTCTTTGTTCACAGCATTTTTCCTGCAATTCCTGCTGTGAAGATTATGTCTGCAGTATCACCAGATGGATGGAAACCACACTGTGATTCAGGGAGTACTGCAGACAGCAGTAGGAGTCGGTGGACAAGAATATGTACAACCCACACAAAATGCTGGAGGAACTCAGACCAGGCAGTATCTATGGGAAAAAGCACCTTGCTGCCTGTTGTTCACAGGAGGGAGATGCCTCTGTAATCACCACTATCTGCCTTGTCTCCCTTCTTCAATACAACATCAACTCAAATGGAGTACCACTTCTCACCATATGTGCTGAGCACAATCTTGTCATCACAAGCACTTTCTTCAAACAGAAAAACAAATTCAAGGCATTTTGGCAGCACTCCCCATCCAAACAGTGGCACCTCACTATGTCATTGCCTGATCTATAACTATCACAAGGGCCATGAATGGCAGAGATGACAAAGCAGTGGAACGGGTCAAACCAGTTCTAAAGGTGGTGAAACCGGGCCTGAGGGTACAATCTCTGCACTGCAGGACTGTTTGATAATATGAACTGGAGAATGTTCAGGGAGGTTGCTACCTATGGCAACCATGTTAACATTGAGGAATATGTGGATTCTGTGACCAGCTACACAGGGAAGTGTACTGAGGATGTTACCATCACAAAACACATCCAGCTGAGGGTAAATCTGAAGCCATGTCTCACTGCAGAGGTCCATGCACGGCTGAGGGATTGTGATGCTGCCTTTAGATTGGGGGATGTGACAACTCTCAGGGAAGCAAGGACTATGCTTTCCCGCTCCATTAGGAAGACAGAACAGGAGCATTCTCAGAGAATTTACAGCCACTTCTATGATACCAGGGACAGGAGGCTCATGTGGCAGGGAATTCAAAGGATTACAGACAACTAGTCTATCCTGCTCATCAGTGATCAGGGTGCTTCACTCCCCTCAGGCTGAATGTCTTCTACGCCCGGTTTGAAACACAGAACAAAGTGCTGGCGAGGAAGGTACTCCTTCTACCCCCCCCCCCCCACGCAGGGGAGCAGACACTCCATCTGGCTGAAGCTGAGTTGAGGAAGACCCTGGCCAGAATAAATCCACACAAAGCTGCGGGGGCCGATAACATACCAGGCCGGGTTCTGAAAGACCCAGCTGATAGAAGCGCTGATGGATATATTCAACATCTCTCTGGAACAGTCCTCAATCTCCTCAGTTTTCAAGGCCGCAGCCATCATTCCGGTGCCAAAGAAGGTGACAGTAACCTGCCTAAATGATTATCATCTGGAGGCATTAACATCAACCATTATGAAATACTTTGAGCGGCTGGTCATCGAGCACATTAAAGCCTTTCTCCCGGCTACATTGGACCCCTTCCAGTTCACTTAATGTTCAAGTCGACCCACTGACAATGCAATAGCCTGTGTCCTTAAACTCCATCCTGTCCCGCCTGGAAAATACAGTCTCATATGCCAGACTCTGTTCATAGACTTCTGTTTGGTGCTTACCACTATCATACCCTACAAACTTGTGGGGAAACTGTCCTTGCTGGGTCTCAACACCTCCCTCTGCAACTGGACACTGGACCTCTTAACAGTAAGGGCATAGTCAGTCTCTGTGGGCAGCAACATCTCTTGTCCTGTAATGCTCAGCACTGGTGCTCCCCAGGGCTGTGTGCTCAGCCCACTGCTGTTCACACTGCTGACGCTTGACTGTGTCGCAGGATCCGGCTCAAACCGTGTCATCAAGTTTGCGGATGACACAACAGTGGTTGGCCCCATTAAAGACAATGACAAGACGGAGTATAGAGAGTAAGTGGAGAGGCTGCTGGATTGGTGTGAGAAGAACAACTCAAGCCTGAACATGGAGGAGAAAGAGGAAGTCATTGTGGACTTCAGGAAGGTGCAGACAAACCATCCCCCTCTGTGAATACATGATTCCTCTGTATAGAGTTAAGTTCATCAAGTTCCTGGGAGTTCACATCACGGATGACCTCACCTGGTCCCTTAATATTACTTCCCAGAACAAGAAGGTACAGCAGCACCTCCACCTCCTGAAAAGACTGAGGCAAGCAAAGCTCCCACCCCCCAAGTTGCATCTCCATCGGGTATGGGAGCAGCCAAGCATCTGACCTGGAGTCCCTACAAAGGACCGTGAGAACAGCTGAGAGGATCATAGGGGTCTCCCTACCATCCATTGTGGACACTTAATCAGGAGTACTGCGTTCGCAGGGCCCTTAGTATTACTAAGAATCCCACCCATCCATCCAGCATCCTCTTTGGCTTTCTACCATCAGGCAGGAGACTCCAATGGATACAAACAAGAACGGTCAGGATGGGAAACCATTTCTTCCCCCAGGCCATTAAGCTTCTGGAACTCTCAGCTGCATCATATTCGAAGTGTCACTGGTTAATCTGTTCTGTACCTTACAATATTAATTTATGCACTTTACTTTGTTATTTATGTGTGATTCATCTGTAGATTTTATCCTTGCCATCTTAAGTTATTGTGGTTTATGTGTACTATTGTGCTTTACACCCTGGATCTGAGAAACGTCTTGTTTCTATATACGTACACTGAATGGTTATATACATTATATACATGTATGGATTTAAATGAGAATGAGCTTGACTTGACTTGCTGGACAGATCATCAACTGATCCAC
The DNA here is from genome assembly GCF_963921235.1 of Mobula hypostoma. NCBI lineage: Eukaryota > Metazoa > Chordata > Chondrichthyes > Myliobatiformes > Myliobatidae > Mobula > Mobula hypostoma. Next base: position 97,867,837 of record NC_086097.1, read on the forward strand.
CATGTCCATCACACCCATGAAAAAGAGGAAGGTTCATAAGAAGCAGACCATGCCAAGACCAAACCTTGCTCAACACTGCGTCGCCACCCAACGGGCACGATCAGGTCTCGTTTGGGTTTTCATGAACTTCTTAACCGCGACAGCACTCCAATCCTCCAGAGACCTGAGAGAGAAGATATGTGCCATCCTCCCAGTATGAACGAGGTCCATGATGCCATCAGGAGCTGAATTAGCAACAAAGCCACTGGTCCTGACGGGATCCCTGTAGAGACCCTCAAAGAAGTTGAACCAGCACTCCTGCACCAAATACACACCCTGCTCCTCAAGGCCTGGGAAAAGGCACAACTGTCCTCAGAGCTCAGAGATGCTCTAATACTGGGGAATACAAATGAACCTAAGAACACAATTCCATAAATTTATCATTATTTGTATTTTTGAATTCTATGGTCCCTTGTAATAATCTCAATGCTATTTCCCATTTTTGTATTTATTCTGCTGACCTGACATACTGTATTTTATGAACCTATCACTAGATCCCTTTGCCTTTATCCCCTATTCAGTTCATTTTTATTTCCAATGGTTTGATAAAATTTGCAGTTTTTCCTACCAAATTGTACAATCTAGGTCAAACACCTAGAGAGCTGGTGCAGTGATAACAATTTGATGCTTAATGTCACCAAAACCAAGGAGATGATCGTTGCTTTCAGAAGGTCTCAGCCTCAGCACACACCCCTCAACATCAGCAGCTCCACAGTGGAGAAAGTGGAAACATCAAGTTCCTTGGGGTGCAGATCTCGGACAATCTTACTCGGTCCAGGAACACCACTGGGATTGTGAAACGGGCCTAGCAGAGATTGCACTTTCTGAGGAAGCTTAAACAAGCATCACTCCCCACTAACATCTTAACTACATTCTACAGAGGCGTGGTTGAGAGTGTGCTGACCTTTTGCATCACAACCTGGTACTCCAGCTGCAGTGCTGTCATCAAAAAAGCCTTGCAGAGGGTGGTTAGGGGAGCAGAGAAGGTTATTGGGGTCTCCCTACCTTCTGTCCAAGACCTCTTTCAGAGTCGATGCCTCCAGAAGACTCGGTACATCATTAAAGATCCCTCACACCCTCTCCATGAACTGTTTGTTCTTCTGCCATCAGGTAAACGTTACAGGAGCATCAAAACTAAAACCACAAGGCTACTAAACAGCTTCCTCCCACAGGCAGTCAGACTGCTAAATAGCTGCTCTACCTGACTCTGCTTTGGACACTTTTAACTTGCACTGGACACTTATAACTGATTTTAACTGACATGTGGCTGTTGTGTTTTACTATTTATTGTTATGTTTATTATTTAGTGTTGCGTTTGTTATGTTATGATTGCACTGCTCCTGGGAAACGCTGTCTCATTCTGCCCTGCAGAGCTGATGTACAGTTAGAATGACAATAAAGTTTTTTGAATCTTGAATCTTTATCCATATTGAATTCATTTGTGGTTTATAATATTTTTTATAATGTTGCAGTCGTCCCCAGTCTTCCTGTAGCCCCAGCATTGTATCATCCCCGCAATCTGATACGATATTACTTGCTCTACCCCAATCACTGAATATTAGTGGTCCCAATAATTACTATTGTGGAACACCAACCTCGTTTTCCAAAGTGAAGACGTCATCCCAAGGTTATGGCGGATTCTGTTCCCATGTACTGTTCGTAACTCAAACAGCTGACAGATTGGAAATGTGGCCATAAATTGAGTTCCCACCTGACAGAAGATGCCTACACCCTCACATCAGCCAACAAATCCATCCCAACACTCTCCCAAACACTGAACTGGGCATACAAGCCACACACAAGCCAGGCACTCATAAGCTGGGGAGGATCTGTGACTATTTTGTACCACCACCCTCTGGTTGCTATTTTCTGTCCATACAGCTTTTAACCCAATTCCATGTGCCCTATCCAGTTGTGATCCTCTGTCATGGCACTGTGCATTGCTGCAACTCACCTTATCAGAGAGCCCAATTAACACAACCCTGGCTTTTCACCAGCTCCAAAGAACCTACAGCCACTACAAGTAGGAACTCCCTGCAAATCAATGGCTCATAGCTGCTTCAGGACCACTTGCTGAAAGATACAAAACCTGCCCGCCTTACAATTCAAGAGCTGAGACCATCTCCAGGACACAGATGAAGCTGAAGAATGTACCTGCTTTTCTTCATCAAAATCTTCAGGAAACTCGATAGTTGGCTAGGGAAAAAGAACATTTAAAATGGTTAACAAAGTTTTGATTAGCTTTATTTTTTACATGCACGTCAAAACATACAGCAACGTGCATCATTTACGTCATTGCTTATGATGTGCTGGGGCAGCCCACAGGTGTTGCTATACTTCTGGCATCAACATAGCATGCCGCAACTTACTAATCCTGACCCACACATCTTTCTTTTGGAATGTGGGAGGAAACCAGAGCATCTAGAGGAAACCCACGTAGCCATGGGAAGAACATACAAAGTCGTTACAGACAGTAGCGAGGACTGAACCTCAATCTTCCAGTTGCTGGTCCTGTAAAGTGTTACGCTAACCACCACATTACCATGCTGCCCAACACGGTACATAACAACAAGGAATATGCCAACACTCCACCAGTATTTAATTTTTCTCCACTGGATGGTCTAACATACAATCCTAAAAAAAAAGGACATTCAGGGTTCAAGAGTTCAATCCAATATCAGAGAATGTACACAGTATACAACCTCAAATTCTTACTCTTCACAAACATCCATGAAACAGAAGACCCAGAAAAATAAATGACAGAAACTTGTTTAAGAGGAACATAGAGTTTATAATGCTGAAAAGAATAATGGTAGAGATTGAAAGAATTTTACAGACCAGTAGAGAATGACTAAAAAGAGGAAGAGAACAGTAAACTATCAGGAATATAAAAGAGATTGAAAGGGCTCTTCAAACACATAGTTCTAGAGAGTAGCTGCAGTGCCTTAGATACTAAGAGAAGAATTAATTAAGAGTAAACAGCAAAGGCATTAGATAAACATTTTATTTCCATCTGTAGAGTGGAAGATATTAAATGCCGACACAAACAATCAAAAGGCAGGAACAAAAGGGTGAGCACAGATATCAATAGAGAGAATGTACTGGATAAACTGCTGGAACTTAAGGTGACAAATCCCTTGGGCCTGAAGTAAAGGTAACAGAGTTTTCAAAGTTTTTGAATTTCTAGAAAGGCATTGCAAGTTGTAAAAATAGCCTCACTGCAAGGAAAGTGGGAAAGAGAAGGCCAGTTTTCCTTCCTAATGCTGAAGTCTATTATTAAGGAAGAAGCAACTCGAGACTTTTAGAAAGTAAAAGATAAGGCAGATTCATGTTGGTTTTAAGGAAGAGACACTGTGTTTAACAGATTTATTAGAGTTATAACTAGCAGGGCTGATAAACAGGAACCTGTGAATCACTCTATATTTTGTTTCCAAAAAAAAATTCAATAAAGTACTAGAAAGTGAAGTTATTTTACACGATAAGGGCTCATGGAGTTGAAGGGGTACGTTATTATGGATAGATTGGTGTGATGAGAGGAGGTGGAGCAGCTTGGCGAGCTGCCGCCAGTGAGGTGTCACATGGATTGGTGTTGTTACCTTAGTTTGAGTTAGATGAAGGGACCAAGTGTAATTGACAAGTCTGACAATGAGAGAAACAGAAATGAAAAATTCAGACCCAGCCTATCTAATCTCTTCCTATAACTCAAACCCTCCAACCCAGGGCAACATCTTTGTGAATCTTTTCTAGACCCTTTCTAACTGAATTAAACTTCTGGTCATTGCACTGTATAGAATACACCAAGCATGGCCCTAATCAACATTTTGTACAACCGTAACATCGTGTACTTATTGCTTCAGCTGATGAAGAGGCCAGCATGCCATATGCTTTCTTTACCACCCTGTCTACTTGTGTTGTCACTTTTAGGAAGCTATGTACTTGTAGCACTAGGCCTCTGTTCAGCAACATTTCTCACTGCTTGCAGATTTACTAACGTTTACATTAATTTTCCGCTTGCCGGAGTTAAATTCCATCTGCCAGTCCTTGTCCACTTTGTGAATTGATCTATACCTGTATACTATCATACTCTTAGACACCTTTCTTCATTATCTAATATACCAACAATTTTGGTGTCATCTGTGATCATGCCCACTACATTCTCATCCAAATGGATGACAAACAACATCGATCATACACCACACCAGTGGCCAAAGGTCTCTAATCAAAAAGCAACTCCTTGCTTTTACACTCTGTCTCCTACCACCAAATAGATGTTGTATCCAATTGGCTAGCTCACCCTGGATTCCATGTATTCTTGCAGATCAGCCTACCACAGGAACTTTATCAAAGACTACATAGATGATGTCTACCATCCTCCCTTTGTTAATCCCGTTGGTCATCTCTTCAAAAAAAAAATCAATTCAATTAAAATAATCCAGTTTATGAGACATGATGTTTCACTCACAAAGCCATGCTAACCACCCCTGATTAGTCCTTGCCTTTTCAAATGCAGAGAAGTGTTGTCTTTAAGAATCCCTCCATCAGCAAGGGAGATGAGGCTGAGTACAGGGCTACGGTAGGAAACTTTGTCACATGGTGTGAGCAGAATTATCTGCAGCTTAATGTGAAAGAGACTAAGGAGTTGGTGGTAGACCTGAGGAGAGCTAAGGTACCGGTGACCCCTGTTTCCGTCCAGGGGGTCAGTGTGGACATGGTGGAGGATTACAAATACCTGGGGATACTAATTGACAATAAACTGGACTGGTCTAAGAACACTGAGGCTGTCTACAAGAAGGGTCAGAGCCGTCTCTAATTCCTGAGGAGACTGAGGTCATTTAACATCTGCCAGACGATGCTGAGGATGTTCTACGAGTCTGTGGTGGCCAGTGCTATCATGTTTGCTGTTGTGTACTGGGGCAGCAGGCTGAGGGTAGCAGACACCAAAAGAATCAACAAACTCATTCGTAAGGCCAGTGATGTTGTGGGGATGGAACTGGACTCTCTGACGGTGGTGTCTGAAAAGAGGATGCTGTCCAAGTTGCATGCCATCTTGGACAATGTCTCCCATCCACTACATAATGTACTGGGTGGGCACAGGAGTACATTCAGCCAGAGACTCATTCCACCGAGATGCAGCACAGAGCGTCATAGGAAGTCATTCCTGCCTGTGGCCATCAAATTTTACAACTCCTCCCTTGGACGGTCAGACATCCTGAGCCAATAGGCTGGTCCTGGACTTATTTCATAATTTACTGGCATAATTTACATATTACTATTTAACTATTTATGGTTCTATTACTATTTATTATTTATGGAGCAACTGTAACGAAAACCAATTTCCCCCGGGATCAATAAAGTATGACTATGACTATAATAACTTGACCACCATTGATGTAAGGCTCCCTGGCCACGATTCTCCTTGGCTTTTTAAATAAAGATAAAACACTGGCTCTCTCCTATTCCAGTAGTACATCACCTGTAAAGTTTCAACAGTTTCTGACAAGGCCCTGGCAACCTCCTCCCTTATTTCCCCATAACAGTCCATACCCTACCAATATGTGCTCCCTACATTCACCCTGAAAATAATGCTGTGATTTCAAAGTGGGAGAAACCAGCAGCGGGAAAAGTGTTGTCTTTCTACTCTTTCTGCTGTAGTGAACCCAGAGCATTACCAGGTCACCTAGAGAATAAATGTGCGCAAGGCTCATCCAAGGTCTCGGCACAAATCTCAACAGTGAACCATCAGCACTTCTGAATGGAAGGTAACTTAACACCAGTGCTTATTAAATTGTGATGATTGGGAAAGATATTTTCACCCCTAAAATTCTTTTTTAAAAACACTTATATTTTATTAGATCAAGTATAGCAAAAATTCATTGTTGCTATATTTTTATTTACTGTCAGGCACCTTAAATAAACCTACAAATGTTCTTTTAAATACACATCTATATAGATTTACATACATAACGTTACAAAGTTCTGTGGTCAGTGAATTACATTCTGAGTGTCGTGCTGTGCAATCAGCAGCCACGTCAACTAATAGCCAAAACTACAAGATTAATAATAATTCAACTTTTACATTCAGAATTCCATTGGATGGAAAAAGAATTCCTATTCACATCTGAGTTTAATATTATGGAATTAAAAACACAAACTGATTATTTTTCTCAGGCAGACAGCTCAGTAAGAGTTACAATGATTCAGAATCTATTACATTCCCATTAAGGGTTAACAAGCTGGTACATACCATTCGAAGCTTGTTGAGGACAAAAATCCTCTCGGAAGCGGTAGCCATAGGATGATACGACATCTCAAAGAAAATGATCCCTAAACTGAACAGGTCTACTTTCTGGAAGAGATGATTGAGAATTAACATTGGTAACGGAAGGGATAAAATTACCCACATGATTCTGAACACCTTAGAACATTATATATCTTCTGTTGTTGACACATACAAAATGCTATACGCTTTATGATTCAATGACTGTTTCCCTCGCTGCGCCATGACTTGCAGAACAACCCTTCAACTAATCCTTCTTCCAGTTCAAAGGTGCCAATACCTGTTGATAGGACTAACAGTGTCACATAGGTCACCATCATTTCAACTACTCAGTGCAATATTTAAGTTCATCTCCATTTTTTTGTTGTTCCCAAACCCATGACTTTTACCCCAGCACTGTACATTGCACTTACAGTCGCCCACCATCCTGATTTGGAAATATATGGCCAGCCCTTCATTGTCTCTAAGTGCAAATCCTCGAACTCTCTCCCCAACAATGCACCTTCACCCAAAGGACTACAGCAGTTCAAAATGGTTTCTTCAAACAGTTTAATAAAAAGAATTCTGTAAAATTCATGGTTGTAGAAAGGCACTCAAACCTGACAATAATAAATATTCAATCAGCTAATTTGAACTAAGTAAACTTCAATCTGTGTCATGTTTATTAGTGAAGACATGGTAGGGTTTTCCTCCCTTTCAATGGAAATAGAAAACAGCACATAACTACAACAGGCAAGACAGCATCTAAAACACTAATATATCCAAAATCTATTTGCAAAAGTCTGTGGATCTAATTTTACCGCAAATTATCAACATTCATCTTTTCCTCTCTAGTTCTGTTGACCTGCTTAATCAGATTCAAGAGTAAGTTAATAAATCTGTGCTAAATATATTTCTCTCCAAGAGGACCACAACCTTGTGGTTTGGAGGATTGCATGCCTTAATGACCCAGAGAGCTCTGTTGGCTGAGCTTTATGCTTTGGCTCTTTGTAGGGTCACCCATGTCAGACAGTCAAAGGTTAGAGGCCAGACTAAGAGTGGTTCACTGGTCCTCCAAGTTCAGAGGTTCAGATCCAGGCTAGCAACCCTGACTGGTCAAACAAAACTGTTACTGAAACAGCAATGAAGAACCCTTCTATATCTGTACGCGACAGTATTCCTGAGACTTCCCCCAGACTTGCATGGCTAACAGTAGTGAAAACTGAAAGGAAGCTACTGACATGATGAAGTAAGTGCTGAATAACACTAAAGACTGATTTATATTTGTGCGTCATATGTACGCCGTAGGTATTGCATACCCTACGCCGTAGGGTGACGTGCACCTCCCCAAAAATGTAACTCACGCGTCGCAGCGACGCAGACCCCAGCAACTGTGATCGGTCCGCTTGGTAGCATCGCATTTCCGGTTGCTTTTCTCCGCCATGTCTGTACACTGATGCAAAATAAATGGTTGGAGACGATGAACTAAATCGTCAAATCTACCTGCCAACCAACATCCGAAAATATTTGAAATGCATTTCCTCGTCCATGTCTCTCACGAAGAAACTCAACACAGTGGCATAGAAACCCCACCGCCAACTAGCATTTTGGCGGTGAATTGCAGAGCAACACAGACACGCCAACGCACAAGTATAAATGCTCACAACGGCATAGCCCACTTGCATAGGCTACGACGTAGAGCCTACGCAGAAGTATAAATCAGCCTTTATACTAAGTACAACTGCAACACACCGAGTGTCAAACTAACCACATCACACCAGTTAGAAGACAAAAGCAAAAATAATAGGCTAAAAATTTCTAGAATGATGCTGTCAAACACAGAGCTGACAAGCAGCGATCAGTCCATCTCAGTATTAACTGCAATGCTTGTTTCAAACAAAGGCAATGGTTACCTGATTGTAAGTGGCCTTTGCATTGCCCTGTACTTCAGGGCTCACATACAGAGCAGTGCCGACCATTCCAGTTAAGTTCTCTGGAACTGGAACAAATGCAGAGCTGTTAACTTGCGTATTGCAAAATCAAATAAAGATTTAAAGAACGACACATGAAACAGCAGATGCAATAGTCTAGGGCAATAAACAAACTGCTGGGAGGAACTCACATCAAAGTTGCTGGTGAACGCAGCAGGCCAGGCAGCATCTATAGGAAGAGGTACAGTCGACGTTCACCAGCAACTTTGATATGTGTTGCTTGAATTTCCAGCATCTGCAGAATTCCTCATGCTGGGAGGAACTCACTGGATTAAGCAGTATCTGCGGAAGCAAAGGGGAGATCGATGGTTCAGACTGAAACCCTGGACAACATTTGATGGGACAATCAATGACATCTCATCCTTCTGAGCTCCAGTGTATAGAAACCAATTTCAAATTTTTCCCATCCTCATCCCAAGAATTAGTAAATCTATGCTGCAAGGATCCCAAGGTGGAGAACAAATCTGCATGTATTAAATGAAGCCGGCAGATGGGGCTCCATCTGCAGAGGCACAGGTTCAATGCTTCATCAGGACTGAGAGTGTAAGGGGAGATAGCCAATCTACAGAGGTGAGGGCAAGGGCTGAGGCAGGAGCTGGTAAATGGCAGGTGAGGAGAGTTCATGGGCAGATGGAGTCAGGTGAGGAAGCAGTGGTGTTTTTATTTGTATCCATTAATTCATTCATTGAGATAGAGCGCAGAATAGGCCACTTTTGAGCCACGCCGCCCAACAACCCCTGATTTAACCCCAGCCTAATCACAGGACAACTTACAATGGCCAATAAAGCTGCCAGCTGTTAGTGAGAGGGGCTGGGAGCTGATCAGTGGAGGGTAGAGGGCTGTAAATAACAGAGGGAAGGTAACGAGTGCAACCAGAAAAGGGAGGGATGGTGGGCAGAGGGGAGCAGTGAAGGGTGAGTGGCAACTTTGTAGGCTGCACATGTGGTATGAATGTTGAATTCTCCTACCTCAGGTCACCTACACCCCCTCTGTTCCTTTCCCTCTGCTTCTGAGCCACACGGACCCTCCCCCATAACCCCATTACCCAGTTTCTTTCCATTCCCTTCCCCCATAATTCCATCTGCCCCTGACTCCACTTGCCAGTCAACTTCTCACCTGGACCCACCAATCGCTTGCCAGTTCCTGTCCCACTCCTCCCTCTCACGTCTTCATGTTGGCTATTTCCCTTCTACACACTCAGTCCCGTTGCAGGGTCTCAACCTGAAAAGTTGACCGTCCCTTTGGATGTTCCTGATCGGCCAAGCTCCCCCAGCAGCTCATTCTTTTTCTCCAGATTCCAACGTTTTCAGACTCCTCTCTCTGCCTGAACTGCTGAATATTTCCACCTGTGTATGTGCAACTGCAATTTCCGCTATTTAGCTGGGTCCTGGACCTTCGCCACAGCCGACCTACTCTACCCTTAGTGTCTGCACTGCGAGTGATCCACTGCATGGGAACTGGAACCAACAGCAATCCCTGTGAAACATTGCCCTCACCTGCTGGGTCAGATTTAATCCCGTGAATCGGTCCACTTCCATCTGCTTCCAGCTTGTCACCTTCCTGTGGGGAAAGGATTTTAAATTTGCAAGTTTTATTGGGAGGTTCCAGTTTTTAAGCTACAAAGAGTTAGAGACATACAACACGGAGACAGCAGTATCAACCCACTGAGTCCATGTTAACCATCAGGTACCCAATTCTACACTAATCCCATTTCATTCCACCCACACCCCATCAATGGCCCCGAGATTTTCCTAGCCACCTTCAGATGGAACAATTAGCGCTGTGATCAGTAGACTTTTGAGACACAGGAAAAAACCCACATGGTCTAAGGGAGAAATCCACACAGACAGCACCAAAATTCACGACAGAACCCAGGTCGCTGGAGCTGCAAGCTGTGTTACAGTGCCAGCTTGGAAATACACAGGAATTCAGAGAAACTATGAACTCCTGAAGCTTGGAAGAGAAGAGCTCACAGAAGACAGCCATTGTTACAGAGCATGGAATCTGGCCTTTCAGCCGAGCTCATCCATACTGACCAAGGTGGAGATCCCAGCTAGTCCCACTTGCCTGCCCATATCCCTCCAAACTTTTTCCATCCATATACCTGCCAAACAACTGTTAAACATTGTAACTGTACACTCTTTTAACCACTTCCTCTGTCAGCTTGTTCCACTATTTCTGTTAAATGATCCCCCCCAGGTCCTCTTTAAATCTTTCCCCTCACTGAAAACTCTGGTTTTCGTCTCCCCTACCCTGGGAAAAAGCCTGTGGTCATCCTCCTGATCTACACCCCTCATGGTTTTATGTATCTCTACAAGGTCAGCTTCAGACTCCTACATGAACGAAAAACAATCCCAGCCTATCTAGATTCTCATAGCTCAAGCCCTCCAGTCCTCAACATCCTTGTGAATTCCTTCTGTACCTTTTCCAACTTAACGATATCCTTTCTGTAGCTGGGTGACCAGAATTGTGCAAGATGTGTGGTCTCTTCAACAATTTGTACAGGTACAACATGATGCCCCAACTCGTATACCCAGTGACCTGACTGACTAAGGCAAGTGTGCCAAATGCATTTTTTCAGCATCTTGTCTTCCTCATTTTCTTTGCCATCAACCCCTGACTGATCTAAACTTCGACATTCACCTGCTTTTGATACTCTTACCTTACAGAGGTATATCAATCTCTGTCTTCAAAACTCGAATGAACTAGTTACCATGGGAAAAACGTTCAGCATTTGAGCTTCCCCTGTGTACCAAGGGCTCTCTAGTTCCACCCATAAATAGCTTCATCATTACAATTGCTACTCGCTCTTGATCATCCCATCCAGAAATACTCTGTCTCATTGCCTCACCAAATACTTTTATTGTTTTAATTCGGTCTGAACACAAGTTACAACTTTAAAACAGGGGAATAAGCTGTTTCTATAACATGCCCTCATTTCAGCCTTTGTGACAGAAAATGACTAAAGGATCTTTCCAACAGCTCATATCCCAGACTCTTTTTACTTACAAATCTTAAAATAAGGAGGAAAACAGATCAATGGAAATTAAGTTTCTGGAAATTACACTGAAATAAGTAACATAAAGAACCTCGGTGTAAATAAACTTGACCTGCAATAATCAGTAATCCAGAATATCTGGAAAACCCTGTGCATTTGGCTCACAGGATGTTTGCTGTGCTCTCTTTAAATCACCAGAGTCCTGCTTCCTGCCTTCACTTTCAATTAACCAGGGAACCAGTTCCCACACCTCTCTTTCACTCACCAGGATCCCAGTTTCTATGCTCCCTTTGAACTGGCCAAGGTCCTATTTACCACCCCCCTTTTAAACTCACCAAATCATGATTCCCACTCTCCCAATAAACTGACCAGGGCCCTGTTTAACACATTTCCTTTAAGCTTACTCAGTTCACTGGAGAATTGGTTATTGTAAAAACAAGAATTAAAAGTAAATTGAGTGATTAACAGGAAGTAAGATTCAATAGTCCAGAAATACCAAAGTCCTGAGCATTGAACACTACATGCCCAAGATGGGGTATTGAATTTTTAACCTACTCTACCATCAATCTATTCTTTCCCTTCTACATAAACTTCCATTTTTCTACATCGATGTGCTTATCAAAGAGTTTCTTAAATACCCTAATGTATCTGCCACTTCCACCTCCCTGACAGGGTGTTCCACACACTCACCACTCTCTGTGTAAAACGCTTACCTCTGACATATCTCCACCTGAGTTGTCTAAGTTTTGCTGTGTGCAGTTTCTGCAAAGGACAGATCTAGCAGTCTGTTAAAAAGATCGATAACATGGCTTGATCAGGAAGGAAGGGGTTAGGAGCAGGTTCTTGTAACCACATGTTCTCATTTTCCACGAGTCTGGACCCAACAATAGACCCCTCACCTAAAAGTCTAGGGACATCTCTATCAGTATCTCCATCTGGAGATCGACAAGTTGCTGTCAATGGACAAGCCATTTCTCACAAGCTAACGTCACAAAGCAACAAGGCATACAGTACAGATGGAGTACAGATCAATGAGGGCAAGGTTCCAGACAAAAAATTATGAAGATATGCTGCAACTTAATCTTCTAAAAACTTGAAAACAAAAATCCTCAATTTCAACATATAAATGTTAGGAGGTGATAAATGTAGCTTCTCCAAAGCTATAGCGAATAAAAATACAAATATCCCACATAAAAGATATTATTCCTGAACTGCAAAATATATCAGACTGAAATCACTGCTGTTGTCATCCATTTACGTGAAACATACAATATCTTGAAGACTCTTCTTACCACATTAGCAAGGTGATCTGTGGCTAAGCCGAAGTCTCCTATTTTCACATGATCACATGAATCAAGGAAAATATTAACAGGTTTCAGATCCCTGTGAATCATTCCCTGAAATGAGAGAGAACAGTTGGTCAGAACAGACTGGACCAGAAGGTTATTAGGACAATCATGATTCAGATTTGATTCTGGAACAGCAAAACTAAATCAAACTTTTGAATATGTATCTTTCCAGCTGAAAATGTTGCAACTCATAATATATGATTTTTTTCTATCAGAGAGGAGGGAGGGAACATCGTCTCAGACCTTCAGAGGCCTGCCTCGGGCATTTTCATGCCTACAAAGCGCAGGCTGGAATAGAGCTATTTGATTTACCTCATTCTGCTCATTCCCCCATTACAAACACCACTGGCATTCCCTTAAGACCTACAACACAAGTGAACTTGGCAAACAAGAGCATAGTAATCCATCACCTGACCTGGCTGGATCAAATCAATTGCATGGTGTGATTCTCCTAGAATGAAAAAGCAACTCCAATTTTTCCTCTCCACGCTACTTCTCAAGCACACATCCCTTTCCCCCCCATTGTCACTCCAAGTGTGAAGAACTAATTGTCACCAGGACTAAGACTTTCTATTAGTTGTCTCAGCGGTCCCCCTCCTCCACTCAACAACTAATCACACAATTGACTCTGAACTTGCATCATTCTCCAGTTTTGCCTCCTCTTCCTGCCAACTCCCTGAATCAAATATCTCATAATGTTCTGCATGAGCTTACTGCAACAGGACAGGTCCTTGGTGATCCCATACCTGGAGTACTGGGTGAACTTTTAGTCAGAATACCAAGGACGGGATATACTTGCCATAGAGGGAGTACAGCAAAGGCTCTTTCTGAGACAGTGGAACAAGAAGGGATTGGCTCAACAAGGCCCATGCAGTTCAGAGATTTCCAAGCAGACCTTATGGACAGGCCTAAACAGGCCAGACCTGGGGAAGATGCTTCCCTTGGCAAAAGCACCTCAGACCAAGGGTCACAGGTTCAGGATATATATAGGAATAAACAAAGATTCTTTACTTCATAGGTTGGTGAATCTGTGGGATTCTCTACCCTGTGGAAGCAAAATTGCTGAATACATAGATACATAGAAAATAGGTGCAGGAGTAGGCCATTCGGCCCTTCGAGCCTGCACCGCCATTCAGTACCATCATGGCTGATCATCCAACTCAGAACCCTGTACCGGCCTTCCCTCCATACCCCCTGATCCCTTTAGCCACAAGGGCCATATCTAACTCCCTCTTAAATATAGCCAATGAACTGGCCTCAACTGTTTCCTGTGGCAGAGAATTCCACAGATTCACCACTCTCTGTGTGAAGAAGTTTTTCCTCATCTCGGTCCTAAAAGGCTTCCCCTTTATCCTCAAATGGTGACCCCTCATTCTGGACTTCCCCAACATCGGGAACAATCTTTCTGCATCTAGCCTGTCCAATCCCTTTAGAATTTTATACGTTTCAATAAGATCCCCCCTCAATCTTCTAAATTCCAACAAATATAAGCCTAGTCGATCCAGTCTTTCTTCATATGAAAGTTCTGCCATCCCAGGAATCAATCTGGTGAACCTTCTTTGTACTCCCTCTATGGCAAGGATGTCTTTCCTCAGATTAGGGGACCAAAACTGCACACAATACTCCAGGTGTGGTCTCACCAAGGCCTTGTACAACTGCAGTAGTACCTCCTTGCTCCTGTACTCGAATCCTCTTGCTATGAATGCCAGCATACCATTCGCCTTTTTCACCGCCTGCTGTACCTGCATGCCCACTTTCAATGACTGGTGTATAATGACACCCAGGTCTCGTTGCACCTCCCCTTTTCCTAATCGGCCACCATTCAGATAAAAATCTGCTTTCCTGTTTTTGCCACCAAAGTGGATAACCTCACATTTATCCACATGAAATTGCATCTGCATGAATTTGCCCACTCACCTAACCTATCCAAGTCACCCTGCATCCTCTTAGCATCCTCCTCACAGCTAACACTGCCGCCCAGCTTCGTATCATCCGCAAACTTGGAGATGCTGCATTTAATTCCCTCGTCTAAGGCATTAATATATATTGTAAACAACTGGGGTCCCAGCACTGAGCCTTGCGGTACCCCACTAGTCACTGCCTGCCATTCTCAAAAGGTCCCGTTTATTCCCACTCTTTGCTTCCTGTCTGCCAACCAATTCTCTATCCACATCAATACCTTACCCGCAACACTGTGTTCTTTAAGTTTGCATACTAATCTCCTGTGTGGGACCTTGTCAAAAGCCTTTTGAAAATCCAAATATACCACATCCACTGGTTCTCCCCTATCCACTCTACTAGTTACATCCTCAAAAAATTCTATGAGATTCGTCAGACATGATATTCCTTTCACAAATCCATGCTGACTTTGTCCGATGATTTCGCCGCTTTCCAAATGTGCTGTTATCACATCTTTGATAACTGACCCTAGCATTTTCCCCACCACCGATGTCAGGCTTACCGGTCTATAATTCCTGGGTTTCTCTTTCCCTCCTTTTTAAACAACAGGGTTACAATAGCCACCCTCCAATCCTCAGGAACTAGTCCAGAATCTAAAGAGTTTCGAAAAATTATCACTAATGCATCCACTATTTCTTGGGCTACTTCCTTAAGCACTCTGGGATGCATCCTCCCTGTTCCAGTCCCAATCACTCTCAGCTCCCAGAGACCAGACATCCGGTGCTCCCGGTGCGGCCTCCTTTACATCGGTGAAACCAGACACAGATTGGGGGACCGCTTCGTTGAGCACCTCCGCTCCATCCGCCACCACAGACAGGATCGCTCGGTTGCCACCCACTTCAACTCTGCTTCACATTCCCATTCGGATATGTCCATACATGGCCTCCTCTACTGTCATGATGAGGCTAAGCTCAGGTTGGAGGAGCAACACCTCATATACCGTCTAGGTAGTCTCCAGCCCCTTGGTATGAACATTGAACTTCCGGTAATTCCCTCCCCCTCCCTTCCCGTAATTCCCTCCCCCTCCCTTCCCGTATCCCAATTTCACTCTGCCCCCTCCCCCAGCTGCCTATCACCTCCCTCATGGTCCCGCCTCTTTCTACTACCCATTGTGTTTTCCCCTATTCTTTCTTCACCTTTCCTGCCTATCACCTCCCTGCTTCCCCTCCCCCACCCCTTTATCTTTTCCCTCACTGGTTTTTCACCTGGAACCTACCAGCCTTCTCCTTCCCACCCTCCCCCCACCTTCTTTATAGGGCCTCTGCCCCTTCCCTCTACAGTCCTGATGAAGGGTTCCGGCCCGAAACGTTGACTGATTGTTTCCACGGATGCTGCCCGACCTGCTGAGTTCCTCCAGTGTGTTGTGGGTGTCACTCTCAGCTCCCAGACACCACACATCCTCCCTGCTCCAGTTCCAATCACTCTCGTCTTCCTGAGACAACACATCCTCCCTGTTCCGGCCCCAATCACTCTCAGCTCCCAGACTCTGCACATCCTCCCTGTTCCAGTTCCAATCACTCTCAGCTCCCAGATTCTCTAGTTTCCTTCTACGCACAGGTTGCTAGGTTAATTTCTTATCACGTGTAGGTAGGTGGCAGAGACCGGTGGGTTGGGAGGTAGATCTGATGGGTATGTGAAGCAAAGCAGGTTACAAGGAGTGAGTGAATGGGATTGATGAGATTACTCCAAGAGCCAGAATAGGATTTTGGAGCAAAGTGGCCTCTCCTTGTTGAGAGGTGAGAAATAATTAAAAAGGCAAACAGATTTTTAGACACAAAAGGATCAAGGGGTATGGGGAGAGAGCAAGAATATGATATAGAGGACCGCCTTGTATGGTTGAGCAAACTCAAAGGGCCAAATTGTCTACTCCTGCTTTTATTTTCTGTATCTATGTTCTACACCAATATTGTCCATCGCCTTTCTTGCCTCAGCTTATCTGTGGCCGAATCCTTCCTCCTTTCTTTTCTTTTTTTTAAATATATTTATTTTTATTGAAGGAATGACACAATACAGAATATATAATGGATTACATTTTCCTCCATTTTGCTTTAGTATCGTACCCCCAAAACAAACCTCCCCCCCACCCACCCTCCCTGAACATATCATGGCAGCTAATATATCTACAACACAACAATTCACAAATACAAGTATGGACATTTCACAACCGTACCCCCACACTACTTCAATACGACAGCTCATACACATCTGCAACATGTCAGATGATCCAAAATACACTCATATTTACAATTCATCAACCACCCTGTGAGGTAAATTATAAGTGTGTTAAATGGGAGGCAACTTCCTAAGTACAATCAAATGCCCTCAACTAGTAGGTAATTCCTTAAGACTCCCAAAATATGATAAGAAAGGTCCCCATTTTGAATAGAACTTTTTCACAGACCCCCTCAAAGTGAATTTAATCTTTTCTAATTTCAGAAAAAACATTACATCTTCTAACCAAGCAGCAGCAGTTGGGGGAGTGGCAGATTTCCAAACCAGCAAAATTCTCCTACGGGCCAATAGCGATGTAAATGCAATGATATCCGACTGGCTTGCATTTAAACCCAAATCATCATCTGCCACACCAAATACAGCTATAAGTGGGCAAGGTCTCAGTGTCACCCCCAAAACCTCACTGATAATTTTAAAAACCAGTGCCCAATAGTCATCAAGCCGAGGGCATGACCAAAATGCATGTATTAAACCAGCCGGAGAGAAGGAACACCTGTCACAGCCAGCGTCTGTCCCAGGGTATATGTCTGCCAGTCTGGCTTTACTTAAATGTACCCTGTGTAAAACTGTGAATTGTATGAGCCCCAGTCTAGCACATGATGATGAGAAATGAACCCTATTCAATACTTTTGCCCAATATTCTTCCGCAAGGTCCATACCGAGGTCGTCCTCCCACCTACTCTTAGTTTTATTTAGATCTTGAACTCCCAAAGACATCAGCTGAGAGTATAGTTCAGAAATCAGCCCCTTATTGTTAAAGCTAAGAGTGAATTTTTCCCATAACATAGCAGGTGGTAGAACAGGAAAAGAGGGAAATTTTTCCTTGACAAAGTGGCGAATCTGCAGGTATTTAAAAAAATGATTATGCGGAAGGCCATACTTACCGCGCAGGTTATCAAAACTATCAAATATGTTGTCAGTATACAAATCCTTAATGCACATAAGACCATTCAAACCCCATTGTCTAAAAGCTGAATCGAATGTGGAGGGAGGAAATAAATGGTTTTTATGAATGGGGCCCAAAACTGAAGCTGATAGGAACTTATAGTGGCAGCGAAATTGATTAAAAATTTTGAGGGTAGAGAGCACGACCGGGTTAGATGTGAATTGAGAGGATTTCAATGGTAAGGAAGAATACACCAAAGCTGGGAGAGACGAGGAGTGGCAAGATCGTGACTCAAGCAGGCACCAGATTATATCTGGCCGGTGAAGCCAAAATAATACTTTTTGAATGTTCGATGCCCAGTAATAATGAATAAAGCTGGGAAGACCCATTCCACCTATGTCACGACCTCTTTGAAGAATGCGCTTATTAACCCTTGGGACCTTATTTTCCCAAATAAAGGAGGTTATAGCTTGATCAACTGATTTAAAAAATAACTTAGATAAGAAAACTGGCAAACACTGAAACAAATAGAGAAATCTAGGAAGTATAGTCATTTTCACTGACTGAATTCTCCCAGCTATAGTAAGGGGTAAACTGCGCCATCTCTCGAAATCAGCCTTCATTTGGCTAACCTGAGGCCTGTAGTTAGCTTCAAACAGAGATGTAAAAGAGCGAGTAATATGTATTCCTAGGTATACAAAACCATCTTGAGATAAAGGAAAGGGCAAGGATTCCTGTCGGATCTGTAGGGCCAAGTTATTAATGGGAAAGCATTTGCTTTTTTGAAAGTTCAGTTTATAGCCAGAGAAGGCTCCAAATTGACCTAATAATGACACAATAGCAGGACTACTTCCTACAGGGTCACTAACATAAAGTAAGAGGTCATCAGCATATAGGGAAACACGGTGTTCCATGTCCCCTCTTATAACACCTTGAAATAATGTAGTTGACTTAATTGCAATAGAAAGAGGCTCAATTGCAATTGCAAAAAGAAGAGGGGACAGTGGGCAGCCTTGGTGAGTGCCACGTTTTAATGGGAAATAGCCAGATCGAAAATAATTTGTCTGTATACACGCTGAAGGCGAGTGGTATAATAGCTTAACCCAAGCTATAAATATTCTGCCAAATCCAAATTTCTCCAAAACACTAAATAAATATACCCATTCCACTCTATCAAATGCCTTCTCCGCGTCCAAGGCGATAACAACCTCTGGACTTGGAGAATCACTCAGTGAATAAACCACATCAGCCAGTCGACGGATATTAAAAAAAGAATAGCGATTTTTAATAAAACCTGTTTGATCATCTGAAATTATCTTGGGAAGGGGATGTTCTAAACGACATGCAAGCACTTTAGCCAAAATTTTCACATCTACATTCAAAAGTGAAATGGGGCGATATGATCCACATTGGGTCGGGTCCTTGTCCTTTTTAAGAAGTAGTGAAATAGCTGCCTGTGAAAGAGAAGGGGGTAAGGAGCCATTCTCCAAAGATTCCTGAAACACTTCTAGAAGGACCGGTGTGAGCTTATCCTTAAATTTCTTATAAAATTCTATTGGATAACCATCAGGACCTGGGGACTTACCACTCTGCATAGCCATAATGGCATTATTAATCTCTTCCTGCCCAAGAGCCCGATCTAGGTTCTCCACTTCCTCTGGTTCAAGAGTTGGTATTTCCAAATTATCTAAAAAACGTTCCATATTTGTTTTATCTGAGGGGAACTCTGAGGCATACAGAGAGGAATAAAAAGTTGCAAAGATGTTATTAATCTCTTTTGGATTGCTTGTCAAGTTCTGGTGCATGTCTCTTACCTGAGGAATAAGTCGTGATGCAGCTTGATGTTTCAACTGATGAGCCATAAGCTGGCTCGCCTTGTCACCATATTCATAATAGAGGCCACGTGTCTTAAGAATTAATTGTTCTGATAGGTTTGTAGATAGGAAATTAAACTTCGCTTGCAAATCAACCCGGCTTTTATATAATTCCGCAGTGGGTGCCTCAGAGTATTTTCTATCCAGGTCCCAAATAGATTTCAATAACACTTGCATTTCCTTCCTACGCTCTTTATTGGCATGTGAAGTATAAGATATTATTTGACCCCTCAAGTAAGCTTTTAAAGTTTCCCAAAGTAAAGAGTACGATACCGACTCAGTTTTGTTAGTCTCGAAGCATGTGTCAATGTTAGCCGATATATAACTACAAAATTTCTCATTAGAAAGCAAAAGGGGGTTAAGTCTCCACAGAGGCCGTTCTCTAACGTTTAAAGGAAAACATAGGTCCAGTTTCACGGGCGAGTGATCAGATATAACTATAGCAGTGTATTCAATTTGTCTAATCATAGGTATCAAGGAATTATCTATAAAGAAATAGTCTAGCCTGGAATAGGAGTGGTGAACATGAGAGAAGAAAGAGAATTGCCTAACTGATGGATTCAAAAATCTCCAAGGATCCATATAACCATTTTGTTGCATAAACATCGAGAAGGCCTTTGCCATACCAGAAAATGTTCCCCTAGGGCAAGACCTATCAAGCAGTGGGTCAACAGCACAGTTCAAATCTCCGGAAAAGATTAGCTTATGTGTATTCAGGTTAGGTATTAATGACAAAACCCTATTTGCAAATTGGACATCGTCCCAATTAGGAGCATAAACATTTACCAAAATAACAGGTATCTGAAAGAGAGAGCCAGAGACTATAATAAAGCGACCATTAGGGTCACTGATTACATCAGATGGTGTGAACTGCATTCTTTTGGTGATTAATATTGCCACCCCCCTGGACCTACTATTAAATCTGGAATGAAAAACCTGACTAATCCATGCTTTACAAAGTCTATTATGGTCCTCCACTCTTAAATGTGTCTCTTGTAGAAATAGTATATCAGCTTTTAATTGTTTCAGATGTGAGAAAACTTTAGCTCTTTTAACCGGACCATTAAGCCCCTTTACATTCCAAGAAATAAACCTCACAGGGTGGCCTCCATCAGCATCACCCATGTTAACCATATCAAAAGACACACAGGGCCTACAATCCAAAACAGTGCGAGGGTATAAGTTGCACACAATAACGCACAATAAAAAGAAAGTCTGATCAATCCGTAACACACAAAAGAATAAACTGCCATGGTAATCCCCCAAAACACTCCCCCCACCCCTTTACACAAACAAAAAAACCCAATTAACCCCCGAAGCCTAGATCTACCTCCCCAATTGAGGATGATCGCAGGCAGTACCCAACAAAAAACTTCCAAGGCGTCCCCCATACAACCCAACTTTCAATCTAATCTAGGGTGGCTCCCCTCCCTAAAATTTATCCTATCACTTATACTACCTTTAATATAACATATAGGCTAAAGATAACACAGGTCAAGCTAAGCATTAAAAACAAAAAAAAACACACTGGGCAACTTAAACACCCGAGATATAAATCCCAAATATTTACATTTTGCTGGTTGAAAGTTTTTGTTAATCAGTTTCGGCAGCATAGCAGTTCGACCCGATCGCGTTCCACAAATTAAACTGGAAAAAATGAACAAAGAAGTGGATTGTGAAAATTAACAGTTTGCTTCGGCATGAGGCCCCTTCAATGCTGCACGAATAACCTAAAAAAAAGTCATTGCTCTTCTCGTTCTTCTTCTCCCCAGCGTGAATGGTAAAACTCTTTGGCCGCCTCTGGTGTATCGAAATAATGCTTTTTACCTTCATGCATGACCCGGAGCTGGGCAGGATACAAGAGGCCGAACCTGACCCCTTTCCCGTAAAGCAGGGATTTCACCTCCTTGAAAGCTGCTCGTTTTTTACCCAGCTCCGCACTAAAATCTTCATAAAAAAGCACGCGGTGTCCGCGGAAATACAGCTCCTGCTTCCGTCTGTTGATGATGCGTTGCTTATCTTGAAAGGAGTGAAAGCAAACCAGGAACATTCTTGGTCTCGTTTGCTTGGCTCCAGAGACACCGGATGGTTTACGTCCGACTCGGTGAGCACGCGAAAGTACGAGAGGACTTGGGAAAAAATCTGCCCCCAGCACTTCGTCAAAAAACTCGGTCATAAATTTAACAGGGTCCGAACCTTCCAAATTTTCAGGAATGCCAACCACTCTCAAATTAGACCTCCGCGACCGATTTTCGAGGTCATCAAGCTTTCCCTTCAGAACTGCGTTTTCGCTCTGCAACGCTGCAATGGCGGCTTCGGCGCTCACCAGTCAGTCACTGTAATCATTCAGGCCGTCTTCAACCTCACGAATGCGTTTGTCGTGTGTCTCGTAAGCAGACATAATTTGTTCCATGGTAGCAGTCACTGGTGATAAAGCATCTTCAAGTTCCCTTTTTAGGGCAGAATGCACCGCTTGCGTCATGTCAGTAATAAGCACTAAACGAAGCCTCTCCAAGTCATCGGGTAGGGCAGGTCCGGGACCAGCTCCAGCAGCGTGCAACGGCGCCATTACTGTAACATCAGTCTGCTTGCTCGAGGCTTCGCTATCTTTTTCCCCAGCTTTACTTCGAAGGTACATTCTACTTGCCATTTCAATGTCCAGCTATGTCCCGCGTTGTTCACAATGGTAAGTATCCAGTTATCTCGAGCATACGGCAAAGATAAACAGGTAGATTTTCAATAAAAATCGGGAGCCACACTCACACGCACCAACTCACTCCATACTCGACGCCGGAAGTCCCTCCTCCATTCTTTTCTACCACCAAGTTCAATTCTCCAACCTATCTTTTCCATCCTCCATGAGCTTCAGGTCACCAGAGCTCTTGCCCTGCCACTAACTCAAACATCGCACAGCCAGGTCCTCAATCTTCCTTCTGTGCTCCAACAAAGCTGCAGTCACAGACTGGATAAAATGTCCATGTTAGCAGCTACTCATTCAATGACTATCTCATTGTCCCAGTAAAGCCTCAATTTTAACATTCCCACCCTCATTTTTATATCTCTACAAAGCCTCATCTCAATCCTACAGATCTACAGCACTACAACATCCTTCTCCCACAGCCTCAATTTTAACACTCCCATCCTCATTTTTGTAGCTCTACTCAGACTGATCCCAACCCTGCAGATCTACATCACTCCAATATCCTTCTCCCACAGCCTCAATTTTAACACTCCCATCCTCGTTTTTGTATCTCTACTCAGACTCATCCCAACCCTGCAGATCTACAACACTCCAATATCCTTCTCCCACAGCCTCAATTTTCAAGGACAAGGAGATCAAGGAAGGACAGAAATAAAATACACTGTCAAGAAAATCAAAAAACCACAAAATAAAGGTAAACTGTGAAAATACTTATTGCATTGCGTCTGATAAACTTATCAAGTAATGACGTTGAAGAGGCTGGAAACATTTTTCTGCAATGGATGGTTCTAGACTTGAAAGATTACAACTGCTGACCAGAAAGGCTGGGTTGTTCTCCTTAGCGCAAGGGAAGTGAAGAGGGAAATTTGAGGGGAAATGTACCTGATTCACAAAGGCAGTAAAAGGAGTGCTGTTTCCATTAACAAATGGTTTAAGGACCAGGAGATACAAATTCCAGCTGATAGACTAAAGGTACAGCAGAGCTGTGAAGGAAAATGTTTAATGTAGAGAGACACTATGATAACAAGTTATGTCTACAAGGATGGTGGCAACAGAAATGAATTGGTAGGCACCTGAGGATATATAATTTGCAGAACCATAGAGCAAAAACAAAGGATGGGACTGTTTGGATACTCGAAGAAGCCAAATTGGGCTTGATGAGCTAAATGGACTCTTCCTATAATAGGAAGATGCTCTGAAATTACTCGACTCAGTGTTTACTTGATGTCTAAGTGGATGGTCAAGAACGAGAGTTACAGTCAAAAGTGTTGTAATATTTGCCATAGAAAGGGATGATATGAACCAATTTGATGTTAAAACAGATGGAGGGACAGGGACAGCAGAGGTACGACAGTAGGAATATAGCCAAACCATCCGGGAAACACTGCCGTGGTTGCTACGGCCTGCTGTTTGCACCAAATCATAGTTTCCTTTTCTTCCTGATTTCAAGCAACTGCCCAGTTCCTTGACTTTTATTCTGTTTGAAGTAGGACTGTGCAAAAATCTTAGGAACCCTATACTTTTTATATAGTTTCAAACGGTTTGGCCTCCACAAAGCCCTAATCTCAACATCATTGACACTGTCTGGGATCACCTGGAGAGACAGAGGCAGGCAAGATGGCCGAAGTCTGCAGAAGAACTGTGGCAAGTTCTCCAAAATGCTCAGAATAACCTGCCAGCTGATTTTCTTATACAACTGCATGACCGTCTCCCCAAGAGAATTGATGTAGTTTTAAAGGCAAAGGATTGTCAGGCCAAATATTGATTTGATTTAGTTTTTTACTGTTTACTGCTCTTTATAGTAATCTTTTTGATATTTAGAAACTTTACATTTCATTATTCTTGATTGCATCTTCACTTTACAATTTTCTTTACATGTACCTGAGACTTTTGCATTTACTGTATAACATGTGACCAAACTAATCTGCTGTGAGCGTTACATTGGGAATGCTATACAGCAGTCTCGAGGCTAGGATAAATCTCTTGACACAGGTACGTAAACACTACAATGAGTCCTGATGAGAGAGCTTACTGGGAACTATTAAAGCATTGGGAATAATAACTCTTTCAACAAGTTACCTGAATTGAGATGCTTCTGGCTTATCAAATTGCTTGCCTCAGTGGTACTGAGTCATAGAAATTTATGGTCCACAAAAGGAAACTGTCCGTTTATCATTGAACAGAGAATAGAACACTGCAAGAACAGGAGCTTTGGCCCACGATGTACATGTTGACCATCATTCCAAAAGAAACTAATCCCATCTTCCTGCACATATCCATACCCCTTCATTCCTTGCATTGTACACAAAACATAAAACAATACAGCACACAACAGCCCTTCAGCCCATCATGGCTTCACAACCATAATGGAAAACTCGACTGCACATGGTCTAACTCACTATATTCTCTGCCTGTTCAGGAGCTTGACTACATGCCTCTGGCTAAAATTGTTCTGAGAAAAAATATCAAGATCTAGTGATTACAAATTTTCCAGCCTGAGCCATAACCAGGTAAACTTCTGAACTTTCAGGTAGGGGTTTCAACCTTTAGGTGCTGGTACGAGAGAGCAGTTGGCCAAAGTAAATTAGGAGATGCTGGCAGGGATGACAGCAGAGCAGAAATGGTGTGAGTTTCTGGGAAAAATGGGGAAGGTGCAAGACAGATGCATTTCAAAAACAAAGAAATACTCAAATGGCAAAATAGTACAACCATGGCTGACAAGGGAAGTCAACGTTAATGTAAAAGCAAAAGAGAGGGCATAAAACAAAGCAAAATTTAGTAGAAAGAGAGAGGACTGAGAAGCTTTAAAAAAACCTGCAGACAGCAACTAAGAGTCGTTACAAGGGAAAAGATGAAATATGAAAGCAAGCTAGCAAACAACATCAAAGTGGATAGTAAAAGCTATGTAAAAAAATAAAAGAAAGATGAGAGTGGATATAGGACCGTTAGAAAATGAAGCCAGAGAAAGAATAATGAGGACAAGGAGATGGCAGATCAACTAAATGAGTATTTTGCATCAGTCTTCACTGAGGAAGACATTAGCTCAAGGAAGAGTGCAAGGAAAGAGAAGTGAGTGCAGTTACTATTATAAGGAAGAAGGTGCTCAAAAAGCTGAAAGGGTACACAAGTCACCCAGACCAGATGAACTACACCCTAGGGTTCTGAAAGAGGTAGTGGTAGAGATTGTGGAGGCATTAGAAATGATCTTTCAAAAATCATTGGACTCTGGCATGGTGCCAAAGACAAGAAAGGAGGAAGGCAGCAGAAAGGAAATTAGAGACCAATTAGCCTGGCCTCAGTGGTTGGGAAGATGTTGGAGTCAACTATTAAGGACAAAGTTATGAAGTACTTGGTGACACGGGACAAGATAGGACAAAGTCAGCATGGTTTCCTTAAGGGAAAACCTTGCCTGACAAACCTGTTGGAATTTTTTGAGGAGATTACAAGTAGGATAGATAAAGGAGATGCAGTGGATTGTGTATATTTGCACTTTCAAAAGGCAAGGTGCCACACCTGAGGCTGCTTATCAAGTTAAGAGCTCATCGTATTACAGGAAAGTTACTGGCATGGTTAGAGCATTGGCTGATTGGTTGGAGGCAGCAAGTGGAAATAAAAGGTTCATTTTCTGGTTGGCTACCAGTGACTAGTGGTGATCCGCAGGGGTCGGTGTTGGGACCACTTCTTTTTATGCTGTATATCAATTATTTAGACGATGGAATAAATGGCTTTGTTGTCAAGTTTGCACATGATATGAAGATGGGTGGAGGGGCAGCTAGTGTTGAGGAAACAGGTAGGCTGCAGAAGGACTTAGATTAGGGGAATGGGCAAGAAAGTGACAAATGAAATACAATGTTGAAAATGTATGGCATTCACTTTGGCAGAAGAAATAAATGTGCAAACTATTTTCTAAATGGGAAGAAAATCCAAAAATCTGAGATGCAAAGCAGACTTCCGGGTCCTTCTGCAGAACAGCCTAAAGATTAACTTGCAGGTAGAGTCGGTGGTGAGGAAGACAAATGCAATGTTAACATTCATTTCAAGAGCTCTAGAATACAAGACCAGAGATGTGATGCTGATGCTTTATAATGCACTGGTGAGGCCTCACCTTATTCTGAACAATTTTGGGCTGGCTCCTCGTCTAAGAAAAGATGTGCTGACACAGGAGAGCGCTCAGAGGAGGCTCACTAGGATGATTCTGGGAATGAAAGGGTTATCATACGAGAGATGTTTGATGGCTCTGAGTCTGTACTCGCTGGAATTCAGAAGGATGAGGGTGATCTCATTGAAACCTTTTGGATGCTGAAAGGTCTAGCAGAGTAGATGTGGAAAGGATGTTTCCCAAGGTGGAGAAGTCTAGGACAAGAGGGCATAGAGGGGTAACCATTTAAATCAGAAATGTGGAGAAATTTCTTCAGCTAGATGTTGGTGAATTTGTGGAATATGTTACCACAGGCAGCTATGGAAGCTAGGTTGTTGGGTGTATTTAAGGCAGAGCTTGATAGGGTCTTGATTGGACGCGGCTTCAAAGGTTACGGGGAGAAGGTTGGGAGTGGGGCTGAGGCGGGGGAAAAGGATCAGCCATGATTGAATGGTGGAGAGAACTGGCGGGAAGAGTAATAAAGGAAGATAGCTTTATAGAGCGGGTGACAAAGTAGAGGGAGTCAGAGTAGGAGGGCTTTGGCTCAATGGGGCTCCAGCGATAACAGGTCAAGGTATAGTAAGTTGCTTGTGAAGAATAGGAATAGGAAATTGTCTGCAAGGCCGGTGTCCTGGACTGGGTGTCAGATGTGGGATGTCTGGGAGACTCCCAGCCTCTCAGACGGCCACATCTGCACCAGGTGTGTCGAGCTGCAGCTCCTTAGGGACCACGTTAGGGAACTGGGGATGCAGCTCGATGACCTTCATCTGGTCAGGGAAAGTGAGGAGGTAATAAAGAGGAACTATATGCAAGTAGTCACACCGGGGCCTCAGGAGAAAGATAAGTGGCTAACAGTCAGAAGAGGTAACGGCAGGAGTCAGATACCAGAGAGTATCCCTGTGGCTAGACCCTTAACAATAAGTACTCCTGTTTGAGTACTGTTGGAGGAAGACAGTCTAACTAGGGGAAGCAACAGTGTCCGCGCCTCTGGCAGAGAGTCTGGCCCTGTAGCTCAGAAGGGTAGGAAAAGGAAGAGGATAGCAGCAGTGATAGGGGACTCTACAGTTAGGGGGTCAGACAGGCAATACTGTGGACGCAGGAAAGAAACGCGGATGGTAGTTTGCCTCCCAGGTGTCAGGGTCCAGGAGGTTTCTGATCTCGTCCATGAAATCCTGAAGTGCGAAGGTGAACAGCCAGAGGTCATGGTACATATTGGAACCAACAACATAGGCAAGAAAAGGGAGGAGGTCCTGAAAACAGACTACAGAGAGTTAGGAAAGAAGTTGAGAAGCAGGACCTCAAAGGTAGTAATCTCGGGATTATTGGCTGTGCAACACGACAGTAAGTATAGAAATAGAGTGAGGTGGAGGATAAATGCATGGCTGAGGGATTGGAGCAGGGGGCAGGGATTCAGATTTCTGGATCACTGGGACCTCTTTTGGGGCAGGAGTGACCTGTGCAAAATGCCCAATATCCTGGCAGGGAGGTTTGCTAAGGCTGTTGGGGAGAGTTTAAACTAGAATTACTGGGGTGGGAACCAAACTGAAGAGACGAAGGAAGGGGCGGTTGGCTCACAAATCGAGAAAGCTTGTAGACAATGTGAGAGGGAGGATAGGCAGGTGATAGAGAAGGGATACACTCCGACTGATGGTTTGGGATGTTTCTACTTTAATGCAAGGAGTATCATGAATAAAGCAGATAAGCTTAGAGCGTGGATCAGTACTTGAAGCTGTGATGCTGTGGTCATTACAGAGACTTGGATGGCTACGTAGAGTGCAAGGCTATAGATGTTTCAGAACAGACAGGGAGGGAGGCAAAAGAGGTGGGGGCGTGGCACTATTGATCAGAGATAGTCTCACGGCCATAGAAAAGTAGGAAGTTATAGAGGGATTGTCTACTGAGTGTCTGTGGGTGGACGTTAGAAACAGGAAGGGGTCAATAACTCTACTGGGTGTTTTTTATAGACCACCAAATAGTAACAGGGACATCAAGGAGCTGATAAGGAGACAGATTTTGGAAAGATACAATAATAACAGGGCTGTCGTGGTGGGAGATTTTAATTTCCCCAATATTCATCGGCATCTCCCTACAGCCAGGGGTTTAGATGGGGTGAAGTTTGTTAGGTGTGTTCAAGAAGGTTTCCTGACACAGTATGTAGATAAGCCTACAAGAGGAGAAGCTGTACTTGATCTAGTATTGGGAAATGAACCTGGTCAGGTGTCAGGTCTCTCAGTGGGAGAGCATTTTGGAGATAGTGATCACAATTCTATCTCCTTTACCATAGCATTGGAGAGGGATAGGAACAGACAAGTTAGGAAAGTGTTTAATTGGAGTAAGGGGAAAATATGAAGCTATCAGGCAGGAACTTGGAAGCATAAATTGAGAATAGATGTTCTCAAGGAAATGTTAGGCAGAAATGTGGCAAATATTCAGGGGATACTTGCACGGTTTTCTGCATAGGCATGTTCCAATGAGACAGGGAAAGGATGGTAGGGTACAGGAACCATGATATACAAAGGCTGTTGAAAATCTAGTCAAGAAGAAAAGCTTAAGCTTATGAAAGGTTCAAAAAACTAGGTAATGATAGAGATCTAGAAATTATAAGGTGAGCAGGAAGGAGCTTAAGAATGAAATTAGGAGAGCCAGAAGGGGCCATGAGAAGGCCTTGGCAAGCAGGATTAAGAAAACCCCAAGGCACTCTACAAGTATGTGAAGAACAAGAGGATAAAACATGAGAGAATAGAACCAATCAAGTGTGACAGTGGAAAAATGTGTATGGAACCGGAGGAGATAGCAGAGGTACTTAATGAATACTTTGCTTCAGTATTCCCTATGGAAAAGGACCTTGGCAAATGTAGGGATGACTTACAATGGATTGAAAAGCTTCAGCATATAGATATTAAGAAAAAGGATGTGCTGGAGCTTTTGGAAAGCATCAAGTTGGATAAGTCACCGGAGCCAGATGAGATGTACCCCAGGCTACTGTGGGAGGCGAGGGAAGAGATTGCAGAGCCCCTGGTAATGATCTGTGCATCATCAATGGGGACGAGAGAAGTTCTGGAGGATTGGAGGGTTGCAAATGTTGTTCCCTTAATCAAGAAAGGGAGTAGAGATAGTCCAGGAAATTATAGACCAGTGAGTCTTACTTCAGTGGTTGGTAAGTTGATGGAGAAGACCCTGAGAGGCAGGATTTATGAACATTTGGAGAGGCATAATATGATTAAGAGTAGTCAGCATGGCTTTGTCAAAGGCAGGTCATGCCTTACGAGCCTGATTGAATTTTTTGAGGATGTGACAACACACTGATGAAGGTAGAGCAGTAGATGTAGTGTATATGGATTTCAGCAAGGCATTTGATAAGGTACCCCATGCAAGGCTTATTGAGAAAGTAAGGAGGCATAGGATCCTTGCTCTGTGCATCCAGAATTGGTTGTAGATGGGTCATATTTTGCATGGAGGTTGGTGACCAGTGGTGTGCCTCAGCCAACACACATCAAAGTTGCTGGTGAACGCAGCAGGCCAAGCAGCATCTATAGGAAGAGGCGCAGTCGACGTTTCAGGCCGAGACTCTTCGTCAGGACTAACTGAAGGAAGAGTGAGTAAGGGATTTGAAAGCTGGAGGGGGAGGGGGAGATGCAAAATGATAGGAGAAGACAGGAGGGGGAGGGATAGAGCTGAGAGCTGGACAGGTGATAGGCAAAAGGGGATACGAGAGGATCATGGGACAGGAGGTCCGGGAAGAAAGACGGGGGGGGCGGGGTGACCCAGAGGATGGGCAAGAGGTATATTCAGAGGGACAGAGGGAGAAAAAGGAGAGTGAGAGAAAGAATGTGTGCATAAAAATGAGTAACAGATGGGGTACGAGGGGGAGGTGGGGCCTAGCGGAAGTTAGAGAAGTCAATGTTCATGCCATCAGGTTGGAGGCTACCCAGACGGAATATAAGGTGTTGTTCCTCCAACCTGAGTGTGGCTTCATCTTTACAGTAGAGGAGGCCGTGGATAGACATGTCAGAATGGGAATGGGATGTGGAATTAAAATGTGTGGCCACTGGGAGATCCTGCTTTCTCTGGCGGACAGAGCGTAGATGTTCAGCAAAGCGGTCTCCCAGTCTGCGTCGGGTCTCACCAATATATAAAAGGCCACATCGGGAGCACCGGACGCAGTATATCACCCCAGCCGACTCACAGGTGAAGTGATGCCTCACCTGGAAGGACTGTTTGGGGCCCTGAATGGTGGTAAGGGAGGAAGTGTAAGGGCATGTGTAGCACTTGTTCCGCTTACACGGATAAGTGCCAGGAGGGAGATCAGTGGGGAGGGATGGGGGGGACGAATGGACAAGGGAGCTGTGTAGGGAGCGATCCCTGCGGAATGCAGAGAGAGGGGGGGAGGGAAAGATGTGCTTAGTGGTGGGATCCCGTTGGAGGTGGCGGAAGTTACGGAGAATAATATGTTGGACCCGGAGGCTGGTGGGGTGGTAGGTGAGGACCAGGGGAACCCTATTCCTAGTGGGGTGGTGGGAGGATGGAGTGAGAGCAGATGTACGTGAAATGGGGGAGATGCGCTTAAGAGCAGAGTTGATAATGGAGGAAGGGAAGCCCCTTTCTTTAAAAAATGAAGACATCTCCCTCGTCCTAGAATGAAAAGCCTCATCCTGAGAGCAGATGCGGCGGAGACGGAGGAATTGCGAGAAGGGGATGGCGTTTTTGCAAGAGACAGGGTGAGAAGAGGAATAGTCCAGATAGCTGTGAGAGTCAGTAGGCTTATAGTAGACATCAGTGGATAAGCTGTTTCCAGAGACAGAGACAGAAAGATCTAGAAAGGGGAGGGAGGTGTCGGAAATGGACCAGGTAAACTTGAGGGCAGGGTGAAAGTTGGAGGCAAAGTTAATAAAGTCAACGAGTTCTGCATGCGTGCAGGAAGCAGCGCCAATGCAGTCGTCGATGTAGCGAAGGAAAAGTGGGGGACAGATACCAGAATAGGCACGGAACATAGATTGTTCCACAAACCCAACAAAAAGGCAGGCATAGCTAGGACCCATACGGGTGCCCATAGCTACACCTTTAGTTTGGAGGAAATGGGAGGAGCAAAAGGAGAAATTATTAAGAGTAAGGACTAATTCTGCTAGACGGAGTAGAGTGGTGGTAGAGGGGAACTGATTAGGTCTGGAATCCAAAAAGAAGCGTAGAGCTTTGAGACCTTCCTGATGGGGGATGGAAGTATATAGGGACTGGACATCCATGGTGAAAATAAAGCGGTGTGCCTCAGGGATCTGTTCTGGAACCCCTTCACTTCATGATTTTTATAAATGACCTGGATGAGGAAGTGGAGGGATGGGTTAGTAAGTTTGCTGATGACACAAAGGTTAGGAGTGTTGTGGATAGTGTGGAGGGCTGGCTGTCAGAGGTTACAACAATAGAATGCAAAACTGGGCTGAGAAGTGGCAGATGGAGTCCAACCCAGGTAAGTGTGAAGTGGTTTACTATGGTGGGTCAAATATGATGGCAGAATATAGCATTAATAGCAAGACTCTTGGTAGTATGGAGGATCAGAAGGATCTTGGGGTCCGAGTCCGTAGGACACTCAAAACTGCTGCACAGGTTGACTGTGTGGTTAAGAAGGAATACAGTGCATTGGCCTTCATCATCCAAGGGATTGAATTCAAGAGCCGAGAGGTAATGTTACAGCTATATAGGACCCTGGTCAGACCCCACTTGGAGTGCTGTGCTCAGTTCTGGTCGCCTTACTACAGGAAGGATGTGGAAAGCACAGAAAGGGTGCAGAGGAGATTTACAAGGATGTTGCCTGGATTGGGGAGCATGCCTTATGAGCACAGGTTGAGTGAACTTGACCTTTACTCCCTGGAGCAGTGGAGCATGAGAGGTGACCTGATAGAGGCGTACATGATAATGAGAGGCATTGATGGTGTGGATAGTCAGAGGCTTTTTCCCAGGTCTGAAATGGCTAACACAAGTGGGCACAGTTTTAAGGTGCTTGGAAGTAGGTACAGAGGAGATGTCAGGAGTAAGTTTTTTTTTATGCAGAGAGTGGTGAGTGCGTGGAATGGGCTGCCGGTGACTGTGGTGGAGGCCGATACAATCGGGTCTTTTAAGAGACTCTGGATAAGTATATGGAGCTTAGATAAATAGAGGGCTATGGGTAAGCCTAGGTAATTTCTAAAGTATATGTTCGGCACAGCTTTGCGGGCCGAAGGGCCTGTATTGTGCTGTAGGTTTTCTATATTTCACCTTGATGGGCCAAATGGCCTAATTCTAAGTGGACCTAAAGGAATTTTTCAATGCTGTACTCCATGATATCAGAGATATGCTATTCAGTCCATTGTGTCCATTCTAGCCCCTTGTAGAGCAATTTAATCAATCCCATTCCTTTACTTTTACCCTGTGACCCTGCAGAATATTTTCCATCAAGTGCCCACCAATCCTATTTAAAGCCCCCGGCAGATTCTGCTTCCATCGTTCTGCAGGCAGTGTGTTGTAGATTGTAACCTGTCCTGGCATGAAAATGCTTTTCCTCACATCTCCCCGGTACCCTTCTGCGCCACAGCGCGGAGAACAGGAATCTTCCGGAAGTCGTTGCAACCTCAGTGAAGAATGTTAGAAACTCATGTCCTCAGTCACAACTGGAACAAGGTTAAAGCAGCAAAGTAGACAACAAAACCAACTCCAGGTACGTTACTGGCGTTCAGTGTGACTACTCCGATTGGCAAGATGAGGAATAGTTCTGGCACTACATACATTCAAAACTTAAGTAGAAAATTTGGGTTCTGAAATCAGTGGTACAATTTCTACAGTTGTGTTCAGAATAATAGTATATCCAAGAAAGGAAGAACGTGATAAAATTCTGTAAGTTATTAAGAAGTCTGCAGAATGGGTGCCCAATTGACAAAATGAATTTCAATACAGACATCTGTAGGCAGGTTTATGTTGATAAAAGCAGTATGAAAACCATGCTCTGCTTTGACAGGTGCAAGGGGCACGAAGGCAACTTCGGGTACAGATACACAAATTAGTATAGAGCCATGGAAGGTAATTCCACAAACTGACCATAAAAAAATTGCAATTTTACTTTTACAGTTACAAAATGGATTGAGATGGATCACAGCAGAACTGAGAATATATTGAGAGATTGTGGCTCCTAATCCTACTAAATAACTCGATGTGGGTGAAGGGCCTTGGCCAGGAACGTTGACTGTTTATTCATTTCCACCGGTGCTGCCTGACTGGTCGAGCTCCTCCAGCGTTTGTGTGTGTTACTGTGGAGTTCCAGCATCTTCCGAATCGCGTGTGTAAGATCTGAGTGAAGGACAGGTATGAGAGGCGACCCGTTACAGATCTGTAAAGGGTTTCATAGAAGGGATGTGGAAATAAATGTGTTTATTTACAGTGAATTCACAGAAAGGAATGCTGATAGAGAGCAAAGTACAATGAGTGTTGCTTTGATCCCAGCACCTGCAGAGTATTTTGTGTTTACAATGTGGGATAAGTCTCCAGAGAAATGTAAATAGCAGTAAGAACTCACCTGGGCTAACCAGCCTATTTCAGTGTCTGCTCTCTACCTAACTAACCTCTCAATACTTAATTCTGTGGTCCTATACTTTATAGCTTACTGATTTAAATCATCATTTCATCCAACTTCTACCCTCAAATTCTTCAAGGTTTCATACTGTCATGGTTTATTTAAAAAAAACATTTGGGAACAGCTTCTTCCCCTCTGCCATCCAATTTTTAAATGAACAATGAACTCATGAACACCACCTCACTACTTTTATTCCTGTTTGTTTTCGTACTACTTATTTTAACTTAACTATTTAATAGACATATATACTTTCTGTAATTCAGTTTTTTTCTATATTGCATTGCACTGCTGCTGTGAAGTTAACAAATTTCACAACATATGCCTGTGATATTAAACCCAACTCTGACAGTAAGTATGACAGATGGCCTTCTGACAAGCTAACCTGTTCGTGGATGTAGGCTAATCCATCAAGGATTTCCCGGAAGAGCCTCCAAAGGCGGCTGGTGTCTTCATACAGTCCACGGTCGATTGTGTCTCGTAGAGTGCTTTTCTCGCAGTACTCCATCTGAAACAGCCAAGGAAATGCATGGTGGTAACACTGCAAGATCAACACCACAGATTCAAGTCACTGGGCATTCCAAGAGATTATTTCTTCACCTGAAGTATATTCACAACTGCACCTCACTGGATCAGCAGAATTACTCATCTTTAAAGCTAAAACGGTACATGATCTTTACTTCATACTGTGCATAGATACACCTTACAAACACCTGATGTTTCCTCCTCCTTTCAGGGAGATGTGGACAAACTGCTGTGGTCAAAGCCAACATAAAAGCCAAAGAGAGGGTATATAATAGGACAAAAATTAGTGAGAATTTGGAGGATTGGGAAGCTTTTAAACACCAACAGAAGGTAACTAAAAGTAGTCATTAAGGAGGTCAAGATGGAATACAAAAGTAAGCTAACCAATAATATTAAAGAGGATACCAGGAGTTTCTTTAGATACATAAAAGTGAACAAGTGACAGTGGATTTTGGACCGCTGAAAATGGTAGTAATGGGGGGGGGGCACAAGGAAATGGCAGATGAACTGATTAAGTATTTTGTATCAATCTTTACTGTAGAAGACACTAGAAGTATGGTGGAAGTTCCACATGTCGAGGTCATGAGGTGGGTGAAGTTAACATTACTAGACAGAAGGTTCTTGTGAAATTGAAAGATGTGAAGATAGACAAGTCACCTGCACTAGGTGATGTACACCCCAGGCTTCTAAAAGAGGCAGCTGCAGAGATTGTGGAAGCATTAATAATGATCTTTCAAGAATCAATTGATTCTGGAATGGCAGGGGTTGGCATGGGTGCAGACACACCCAGCTCTGAGACAATTTGATTCAAAACAATTGGTTTATTGATCATTACAGAATGTCTCTCTGGTGCTTCCCACTCCCTCACCTCTCCCTTTTCCAACCATGATTCCCTTCTCCTTGCCCCCTTCCCACTCTCAGTCCACGATAGAGAACCATATCAGAGTCAGGTTTATCATCATTTATCATGAGATTTGTTGTATTTTTTTGTAGCAGCAGTACAGTGCAGCAGTTTTACGCACCATGACTAATCAAGAATCTAGCAACCTCTGCCTTAAATATACCCAGTAATTTGGCCCCACAGCTGCCTGTGGCAATGAATTCCACAGATTCAACGTTGTCTGGTTTTAAAAAAATTCTCATCTCCATTCTAAATGGATGTTTCTTATTCTAAGGCTGTCCCCTCTGGTCTTAGACCTCCCCACAAGAGAAAACATCATCTCCAAATCCTCTCCATACATCAATCGAGGCCTTACAACATTCAATAGGTTTCAGTGAGATCCACCCTCCCCCATTCTTCTGAATTCCAGGCCCAGTGTCATCAAATGCTCCTCATGATAAGGTTTTCAATCCAAGAATCATTTAGTGAACTTCCTTTGAACCCTCTCCAATGTCAGTACATCTTTTCTCAGATAAGGGGCCCAAACTGCTCACAATACTTCACATGCGGCCTCACCAGTGACTTACAAAGCCTCAATATTACATCCTAAATTTTATATTCTAGTCCTCTTGAAATGAATTCTAACATTGTATTTACCTTCTTTACCACAGACTCAACTTACAAATTAATCTTTAGGGAATCTTGCACGAGGTCTCCCAAGTCCTTTTGCTCTTCAAAAATAGTCTAAGCTTTTATTTCTTCTACCAAAGTGCATGCCCGTACACTTCCCAACACTGTATTCCATCTGCCGCTTCTTTGGCCATTCTCCTAATCTGTCTCAGTCCTTTCTGCAGCCTCTCTGCTTCCTCAACACTACCTACCTTTATATCATCTGCAAATTTGGCCACAAAGCCATTGATTTTGTCATTCAAATCACTGACATATAATGTAAGAAGCAGTTCGAACATAGACCCCTGTGGAACACCACTAGTCACCAAAAGCCAATCATAAGGGTTCCCTCCCTTTATTCTCACTCCTTGCCTCTTGCCAATCAGCCAATGCTCTGTACATGCTAGTATATTCCCTGTAATACACTGGGCTCTTGCTAAGCAGTCTCATGTATGGCATCTTGTCAAAGGCCTTCTGAAAATCCAAGTACACAACATCAACTGATTCTCCTTTGCCTATCCTGCTTGGTATTTCTTCAAAGAATTCCAAGAGTTTTGACAGGCAAGATTTTCCCTTAAGGAAACCATGCTGACTTTGGCCTATTTTATCATGTGCCTCCAAGTAACCCGAAACCACATCCTTAACAATCAACTCTAACATCTTGCCAGTCACGGAAGTCAGACTGACTCGTCTATAATTGGATACACAATCCAAGGTCCCTCTCCAAATATTCACCTATCTATTGTACATTCCCTTGCTTGCTGCACACCTCCTCACAATCCCCAGAAAACCCACTTTTCCACCCAACTGGTCAGACCATCCATATCCTGCAGTCTATGGTTTTCCTCCTCACTAATTGGTAATTGGGTTGTTATGGTCAATGAAAAGTCTTTGTTTGTAGGCCATCTTTCTCGACAGAGTATTCCATACAGCGAAGTAGTACAAAATTAAAATCAAGGGTAACAAAATGCAGCATTTTGTGTTACAGTTACAAAGAAAGTACAGTGTAGTTAGACAAATGAGGTGCAAAGGCCATGATGAGATCAGGACTTCACCCATATCATACAGAGGGGGGTGAGTATCTGGAATCTGCGGCCAAAGGATTTAAGGAGCTCTTGGATAGGCACAAGAATTAGATAAATTAGGTTTTTTAATTACTAGTTCAATTAGTTCAGCACAACAGCATGTTAGTGGGAGAGGCATCTTTGATTACACTGGCTGCTTTCCCAAGGCAGTGAGAAGAGTAAACCGAGTCAGTCGAGGGAAATTGGCTTTGTGATAAACTTAGCTGTGTTCACAACTTTCTGCAATTTCTTGAGCACTTGGGCAGAGAAGTTGCCATACCAAGCTGTGATGCATCTGGATATGAAGTGCTCTGTGGTTTTAACTGAGCTGCCAATTTTTGAAATTTTCTCTTGTCAGCAAACTTATTGATCAAACTTCCTACTTCAAATCCGAACATATTTTACAAAAGGTGAAAGACTGAGTATGAAGCATGTGGAAACTCATGCCTGTTTCCTGCCAATAAGCCAAATTTGGATCCAATTTGCCACTCTCCCTTGATCCCAACAAGAATTTTTTTTAAACAACCTTGCCAAAACCCTTACTAAAGCCCACATAGAAGGTATTAAACCCACCCACAGCTTCTTGTTACTTGCTCAAAAAAATGCAAACAAGTTTGCCAGAAGCAACCTTTCCTTAAATGGGTCCTGAAGTAGGGCATCAACCCAAAACGTTAACCATCCCTCTGTCTCCTCGGATGCTGCCTGACCCACTCAGCATCTCCAGCAGCTCTATTTGTGCTCCAGATCACAGCCTCTGCCGTCTCCTACGTCTGTGTTCTCTTAAATCCAAAATGACATCCCCATTAATCCATAAATTTCTTAACCAAGGTTTACATCATTCCTCAGAATTGATCCCAATAATTTGACAACTACCACTAAACTTATTGGCCTGTAACTACTCCCTTTTTCAACAGCACCACATTGAATACACATATTGAGCACAGCTTTATTATGAAGTAGACAAAACTATTTCTCTTTCCACAGATGCTGCCTGACCCAGTGATCATTTCCAGTATTTTCTGTTGTCAGCAAATCTGAATTAAGAAACAAACAGTAATAATCCGTGTTTATTTCAGATTTCCGACATCTGCACTTTTATTTTTTTAATTTTGTGTACTGAAGTACAACGCATTGGCACATTCAAATAGCACACCATGTAGGGTACCTGAATAAGAATGCAAATTCTGGATAGAATCAAATCAGTTACCTGAATATATAAATAGTGCACAGTCTGCGGCACCAGCACAATCTCTGCTTTCTCCACTCTCTCATTGCCTGGATCCTTCTTGCTTGTAGCTTCTCTACACTGCGGGGTAATGAATGATCACAATGTATCATCACATTAGAAGTCACGTAGTCCAATTCGTTAGCAAAACAGAACACACTCACGCTGTTGTTAGGACAAGATGAAAAAGTATATACTTGCTGACAGACAAACATATTGAAGTAATTTCTTAGTCAAGTCACGATTCACACCTTAGCAAAGAAATACTGTGTTTGAGTTAGTAATGCCACGCTGTGGGTTACTTTGGATTTGTTCTTTACCATAAATTCTCAGATTTGGACTGTCAGCTTCATAACTGATTGTTCCCACTATATGTGGGTCCTCCAAGCCTCTGCTGCTCAGATACTGACCAGCCTTCCCTGGTTTTCGGGTGACTTATTGGTAAACTTTGTGGATGTTTACTTGATCAGCTAAGCAGCTGAGACAATGCACTTATTGTTGTGGTATTATCGTATCCAGTAGGAAATGGCAGAACAGAATGCACACAAAAACTAACAGCAGTACACCACTCAGCTTTTCAAGCCCGCTCCACCATTCAATGAGATCATGACCCAAGTGTAACCTTGACTCCACATTTATATCTTCCTCCTGGATCTCCTCACCCTTTGCTAATTAATTCTATTTATCTCTACCTTAAAAACATTCAAAGAGTCTGCTTTGAGAAAGAGAGCTCCAAATATGTATCTCTCTCTTCGTGTGCCTTGCGCGTTACGCGCTTGGGTGATCATGGCTTCCCACATTGAACAATCCCACGCAGCAGCAATGATATCTCGTACACTTAGATCTGTTAGTTCTTTCACAGTGTCCATATATTTTCTTCTTTGCCTTCCTCTTCCGCTTTTCCCAGGCTTACGGCCTTGTAACGTAAGGCATTCTGTTTCTCCCTTTCTGATGACATGACCCAGGAATTTAAGTTTCCTCTCATTTAATGTTCTCATTAAAGATCTTTTTGTATGGGCACATTGGAGTACTGTCTCATTAGTTACCCTATCGCTATATGATATTTTCAGCATTCTTCTAAGAAACCACATTTCTGTCACTTCTAGGTTTCTTCGGAGTTCTGGTGTTAAAGTCCATGTTTCGGAAGCATACAGCAAGATTGACCAGATGTAACATTTTAGTAGCCTAAGCCTTGTTGTCATAGAAATGTGTCTGTTGGTTAAAAAATGGGTTTCATTTTTTGGAAGTTGGTTTTGGCAATGGCAATTCTTCTTTTTATTTCTACTTTACTTCTAGCATCTTGTGATATAAAACTACCAAGGTAATCAAAGCTGGTTTTTTGTTCAATCTCTTGGTTACCGATGTACAATTGGCAGTTGGGAGTAACCTGCTGTTTTGATATTACCATACATTTGGTTTTCTTACAGTTGATGGTTAGAGCAAAATCTGCACTTGTTTATACTACTTTATCTAGGAGGATTTGTAGGTCTTCTGCAGCACTTGCTATTAGGGTGGTATCGTCTGCATATCTTATATTGTTGATGTTAACACCTCCAATTTTTATCCCATCTAGGTCTTCTATTTCTCTGAGAATCATTTCATTATAGATACTAAAGTGAGGCAACAAATCCCTGTCTAACTCCTCTTTGAATCTTAGTCCAACTGCTTATATTATCAATTTTTACTGCCGCTGTTTGGTTCCAATATAAAATTCGAAGCAGTTGTTGGTCCTTTCCGTTAATGTTTAGCGAGAATTTGAAATAATTTTTCATGTTGCACTTTGTCGAATGCTTTAATGATATCAAGAAAACATAAAAAGACATCACTTTGATATTCAAGTGCCCTTTCTGAAAGCATTCGTAGTATGAAAATTACATTCCAAGTTCCTCTATCCTCAATAAACCCATATTGCAGTTTAGAAGTTTCTGGTCTTAGCTTGTTTTTAATTCGACTCAGAACAATTCTCAACAAAATCTTTATTATGTGACTCATAAGGCTGATTGTTCTATAATTTTTGCATTCAATAGCTCCAGGAATTTGTGGCAGAGTTATAAATACTGATTTCAACAGATCCTCAGGCAATACACCAGACTCATATATGCCATTAAACAGTTCAAAAAGAATATCTATGCCCAGATCCTCTAGGGCTTGTATCGTTTCCATTGAAATTTCATCAGGTCCAGTGGCTTTGCCATGTTTCATGCTTTTCATTGCTTCAGTTATTTCTTTTTTCATAATAGGTGGGTCAGAATTAGGGTGTTTAATATCTGGGGGTTCCCCTCCATTATTCTCAAACAGCTGCTCTATATACTGAATCCACCTCTCACATACTTTATCTGGATCTGTTAGTATGGATCCGTCTGCTGATCTTATGCATCCTGTAGAGGAGGTTTTCTTAATT
This sequence comes from Mobula hypostoma, assembly GCF_963921235.1. Taxonomy (NCBI): domain Eukaryota; kingdom Metazoa; phylum Chordata; class Chondrichthyes; order Myliobatiformes; family Myliobatidae; genus Mobula; species Mobula hypostoma. The sequence continues at coordinate 97,908,615 of NC_086097.1, forward strand.
CCAGTAATTTCCTTAATTTTCTTGTGCATTTCTTTGCTGTTGTTAATATGGCCTTCTACTTCATTGCATTTTTGATTCAGCCATTCTTCCTTTGCAATATTGTACAATTGTCTGGTCTGTCTGTCTAGCTCTCTGTATCGCACTTCATTCTTCACTAACCTTCGTTTCATCAGATCTAGAATTTCTTGGGTTATCCACCCCTTGTTGGTGTGTTGGATTTCTTGTACTGGGATTATCTCCTCTGCTGATTGCTGTTTAGCATATTTAAATCTGTCCCAAATAGGTGTTGTTTCGTTTTCATTGAGGTGTTCTTCTACAGCTGTTTTGAATTGTTGCTGAAGTATGCTATCATTTTTAAATTCTCCCAACATATACTTCTTCCTCTTTTTTCCACGTTTCAGTTTCTTTAATTTTGTTTTGATGGTAGCTATTACCGGATGGTGATCTGAACCACTGGATAGGCTTTAGAATTTGTGATATTATTTCTGAAGCATTCATTGATGGTAATGAAATCTATTTGATTCCTTGTTCTATCTCCAGGGCTAATCCAAGTACACAATCTACGTGGATGGTTTTTATACCAAGTATTAGTGATCACTTGGTTGTTTCTGACATACCAATCTTTCTCCATTTTCATTATTCTCCCCTAATCCAAAAAGTCCTATCATGTTATCAACCCTTTCCTGTTCAACTTTGGAGTTAAAATCTCCCATGACTAATTTTATATCCTGAGATTTACACTGCTTATAAGCACTGTCAAGATCTTCATAAAACTTGCTGATATCCTCTTCATCCGCATCGTATGTTGGCACATAAACTTGGATTATGCTTATGTTAAAAGGGTTACCCCTTAATTTAACTAAAAGCAGCCGGTCGGATATCGCCCAATATCCCATACGACATTTTGATACTTGTTTGTTTAAAATAATTCCAACTCCATACATATGCTGTTGACCTCCAGAATACATTATCAGAGAAGCATTCTTAGTGAATTTGCCACAGTCGATCCATCTAATTTCTGACAGGCCTAAGATATCAACTTCCAACCTTTTCATTTCATTTAATGTGCTGCCCGACTTTCCTTTCTGGTAAAGCATATGGATGTTCCATGTTGCTACCCTTAAGGCTGATTTATACTTGTGCATCAAATGGACGCCGTAACCTACGCAAGTGGCTTACGCACGTTGTGAGCATTTATACTTGTGCGTTGGTGTGTCTGCATCGCTCTGCAATTCACGCACGTCGTGAAGGCGCACACACCTGCCCATGCAAGGTTTCATGGTCATGGATCCCTATGCCGTAGCCTGACGTGCACCTCTCCCAAAATGTAACTACATGTCGCAGCAACACAGACCACAACAACTGTGATTGGTCTGCTTGGTAGCATCGCATTTCCTCCTACGCTGCAACAGCTTCCCATTGGGCGACTGAAGGACAGGGAATGAAGTCTGGCTGCAATACTTTCCATAAAACTTTGCAGACCTCTGAAATTATGGAGGATACATTTCGCTTTTACGAGAAAAGACGCTCGCTTTAAGCTTGTTTACCCCGAGAGAGACTACCGTGACCACGAAGCCTTGCATGGGCAGATGTGTGTGCATGCTCAACGTGCATGAATTGCAGATGGTAAATCGATTTGACGCAGAAGTATAAATCAGCCTTTAGCCTTTCCCTATTGCTTACAGTCTCCGGACGACGGTCTGGTGTCACCTGTAGCACATGACTACCCCTACCGAGCAAGGTGTTGTTCTGTTGATTACAATCAACCCATTCACGCTGTTGTCTGGTTTCCTTCTTTTGTTTCTTTCCATGATTGACTAGGCAGAAATTTCAACAGTGGTTTGCCATTGCCTTCTGTTGCCACAGTGCTCATCTAACTAGAGCATTTGACCTCTACTGCTGTTCCCCATTGGGAATCATACACTGGACGTCGCCCAACCTTTGCTGCCGTTGTACAAAGACAATCCTCCACCAAAGCTTGGAATCCATCTCCCTGCTGCCGGAGACTGCAGTGATTTTAGGTGACACCACCACCATTGGTCTGGTTATTTTTCTGGCGCCAAACACTCGCCATAGACAGAGCTCCTTCAGTGAGACAGGGTGCACCCGGACCTAAGTCCTACGTGAAGGCGGAGTTGTCCTGGGTGGTAGAAGCTATATAATCACTATTGGCATTTCCTGATATTTAGTCAGGACCCAACCACCCCGTACACTGCCAAATATGTATAATGCACTGAAAATAAACTTCCTTTCATTCTACTTTATGCAGCCACTTTAGTTCTAGATCAGGAGCTTCCAACCTTCCTATGTCACAGACCAATACCACGAACCAGGTTGGGAGCCACTGTTCTAGATTCTCCTACAGAAAGCCACTCCACACATCCAAGAACTCTCGAGAGCAAGATCCCCTCACTCTTCCAAATAAGCATCACCTATCCTACCTTTCTTCACATGATTAGCTGCCCATTCCAGAAATCTAATACACCTGCCTTCTGGAGAAAATAAACACTGAACAACTTGAAGCGTGGGCTAGCTCTGCTGAAAGAGTGTGGGACTCTACACACACAGTCTGAGGAGCACCAATGCTATGGATTAAATCATGGGAGGTTCTGGCAACTTTCTACATCTGCTGAGTAATTTCTGTCCTTCTTTGGAGTCAACAGCAAGTACATGCCAGGTCTGCACTGTGCTCCTTGTCCAACCACTGGCTAATGTTGTGCTCTGCTGTCCAGAACCCTCATACCTTCAGTTGTACTATTCCTCTTGTTAAACTTGCTCCTCTCCCAACCCAGATTGCTCCACTGTGATCTCTTGCAATTTCTTTTTTTCTGTATCATGCCCCTTCACCTACCCAATCCCCCTGCACTGCGCTTTCCTCTCCCCCTCATTCCTTGCAAATTCTTTCAATCTTCTTCCAGTGTTAGTAAGCCATTTTCAGAAAATCCAGGGCATATGCAGCAGGGATCCTCAACAGACTGGAGGAACGACACAAATTCAGGAAATTACTGTATCCTGTCTGAATTCCAGTTGCTGGTCTCTGCCAACTTAGACACTACTGTGGCATACAAGTTAACCAATGGAAAGTGTAAGACTACTGGAAAGAGCAAATGCAAATCAGATCAAATAAATTAAGCATTAAGTGGCTTTGCAAAATCTGCAGATGCTGGAAATCCAAAGCAACACATACAAAATGCTGTAGGAACTCAGCAGGCCAGGCAGCATCTCTGGGAAAAAAAGTACAGTTGATGTTCAAAGGGTCTCAGTTCAAAACTTCCACTGTACTTTTTTTCCCCACAGTTGCTGCCTGGCCTGCTGAATTCCTCCAACATTTCGTGTAATGTAAAGTGAACGAATGAATGTTAAAGAGAGTACAGGTGTGAAATACTTCATTACATGTTAAGTAGATAAAGTGCAGAGAGCAAGCAGGATTTATAGTGGCACTTAATTATAAAAAGAAGCTTTATAAAACACCAGTTAGCCCCCCAGCAACAGTAATGTGTCACACTTTAGGAAGGATAACAGGGCCTTGGAAGAGCACAATGAGATTCAGACTGGTATCCACACAGAAAGGTATATAGAGAGACTGGAATAACAGGTCCTCTTCTCTCAACACACATAAAATGCTGGAGGAACTCAGCAAGCCAGGCAGCATCTATGGAAAAGAGTACAGTCAACATTTTGGGCCAACACCCTTCATCCGGGCTGCTGGCCTGCTGAGTTCCTCCAGCATTTTGTATGCGTTGCTTGCATTTCCAGCATCTGCAGATTGTCTCTTGCTTGTGATCAATCCTGTTCTCTGCAGCTTAGAATCATTGGAGGAATTTTTTTAAAAAACATTTAAAATAACTGAGGTTTTGACAGATCAAGGCTGAGGAACCACTTCCAATGATAGAGCCATATGACAGATATATGCCAATTTGCAAAAGAAAAAATCAATATCTGAATTGAGCACCACCTTGCAAAGCAAGCTATTAACAGCCAAAAGTGTGGTTAAAAATAGATTCAACAGTATCTTAAAAATGGAAATTAGAATATATAGTTGAAAAGAAGAAATTTGCAGGAATACAAAGGAAATGCAAATGAAATGGAGCACATTGGATTGTTGTTTCAAATAAGCACAACTGATCCAATGCACAGACTTTCTGTCGTATGGCTGCACAGAGTTGTTAACTTAAACCAAAACATCCGACATCCTGAAAGCCACTGGAATCTGGTTACGTGGGAAACTGATTGCACATCAATGCAGTTTTACAGACCCAGCATTCTGCACAACCACTAAGCATTATCCACCTCCCTATATCCACATACCAGTTCAGAAGGGAATGAGAAGAAGTCAATGGATCCAAAGCCCTAAAGAAGAGAGACACCATTATAACAGAGCGCCCAGTGGGCACAAAATGCAGAAATGGAATTCCAGATCTAAGAAATCTACTTCTATGAGCAACAGCGTCAGCCAAGCTCACTGTCTTCCAGCACTGCGCTTGACATCGTTTCCCAGCAAATGGCCAGCAGCAGTCCCTTTAAAGGCTGGGGCTACCTGTAATTAAGACAACTGGCAATGCATCTGGTGTAGGCAGACCTATAAAGCCTCAAAGTAAACCCATTCATGGTAGTAAAGACACACCTTCCAGTGAACGAACGCTGCAACTCTTTGCCTGTTTAGCACTTCCCTCATCTATCCCTATCATAGGCATCAAATATCATTCCTGAGACCCTCCGTTGGTCAGGGAAGACTACGGATGTTGCGTCCCAACTGTCTACATGATACGCAAGCAAGGGCAGTATGATATGGAGAGCAAGTTGTTACCCATATAGCAGGCTCCCCCTCTCCACGCATCTGATGAGTCCAAAGGAACAACAGAGACCGACAGTTTGGCACCAACAGCATCGTCGGAGAGGCCAGTCAACATTGAATTCAATGTAGGACTACCTTAGGGATGCCAGCTCCAGACTTTTCCCTCAGGGTTTATTCCCAAATCATTCCCCATGGATGCCAGGCAGTGGAGGTTTGAAATCAGTTTTCCTTCTCCTGGATGAGCTGGTAACCACGGCTGATGAGACCCATCTATCCAAAGCAACTGGTTCTGAGGCACCAGGAATCCATCTTTACCCCTTCTCCTGTCCGCCGGGCTTAGTAGCTAAGTCGCAATGTGAAGGCCAGGAGTTTGACTTTGTTGTCAGAGGTCATTTGAGCCGTATGCCATTTAACAGGTAGTGGGAACTTATCCCCATTACCACCCCTGGCTATAACAACCTCGAGGAACCAAAATATCATTAGCATGTAATATTTAGGAGTGCTTTGTCCAAGTTGGAATGGTTTGCACACAAGTGTCTCCAGGCTTACCTAGACATGACTGCACGTTTTGGTGGTATCTTAATGATACCACCTCCAGTTCAGAGTTGTACGAGATCCCACCAGATTCTTGAACACAGGCGTGGTCTTCATGAACTTGGTCTGGATGCAGCGAGGTCAACGGCGAGAAGGTCCAAGAGAATGGAGGCCAGCACTACTGCGCAGTGTGCTGCTCATGCATCCTCCACACAGAGGCCCATGGACAGTGGTCTCCAATGAAAGCCTAGCTAAGCTTTGCATTCCCTAGTTGACTGGGTTGGCCAGTTAAGATCAGCTAGTTCAGTGAAGACTGGCAATCAAGCACAGCCCACTTGACTTGGGCTAAACCCCGGATCTATTTCAATCAGTCCATTAAAAAAGTCAGATATATGTTATCTCTTATATAGCCTCATCAGTTCTTTCTTTAGAGAGGCGGTTAAATCATTAGAATAAAAGTCACCAAGGATGTCTAGTTTTAAAACCACCAACAACAGTACCAAGAGTACTCTTGTGGAAGGTACCAAGTCCAACTGCGTAAAGAGAGGTGACTAGCAGTAGATATCTATCACACTGGAAAAATCAGGTTGTACAGAGTTGATTGTATTAGTTTGGCTTCCTCATACCCATCAGGCTCAGAAAAACTGAGGAATGGGCATTGTTGTTGTTGTTACCTAGTCACAGGGCAGCTGATCCACATTTAACTGGGTAGAGTCGTATCTGCTATCCATTACCTTCTGACTCAATCGTGCTACTGAACAAAGCTGATTAGAAACACAACATTCATGGATAAAATTCTGGTTCCTCACCATGGAGATGTTGTTGCTGTTTTCATCACCATTCTCAAAGATAATGTCACTGTCTGAATCAACATCGGCTTGTCTGTAAAAACAGAGAGGGTATTTAATATGGAATTCAGGCACACTAGGCAAGTAAGAGGACAAGATGAGATGCTAATCAAGGCCCAATCACACCCCAGGACAGGCCTGATGAACCTGTTGAAATTCTTTGAGCAGATTACACGTAGGATAGACAAAGGGGATGCAGTAGATGTTGTATATTTGGACTTGCAGAAGGCCTTTGACAAGGTACCACACATGAGGCTGCTTACCAAGTTACAGGAAAGTTACTGGCAAGTTACTGACATGCTTAAAGCATTGGCTGACTGGCAGGAGGAAGTGAGTGGGAATAAAAGGATCATTTTCTGGTTGGCTGCCAGAGACTAGTGGTGTTCCGCAGGGGTCGGTGTCGGGACCACTTCTTTTTATGCTGTCTATCAATGATTTAGATGATAGAATAAATGGCTTTGTTGCCAAGTTTGCAGATGATACAAAGATTGGTGGAGGAACAGGTAGGCTGAAGAAGAACTTGGACAGATTAGAATGAGCAAGAAAGCTGCAAATGAAATTCAGTGTTGGAAAATTCATAGTCATGCACTTGGGTAGTAGAAATAAATGTGCAGACTATTTTCTAAACGGGGAGAAAATCCAGAAATCTGAGATGCAAAGGGACTTCGGAGTCCTTGTGCAGAACAACTTAAAGGTAGAGTTGGTGGTGAAGAAGGCAAATACAATGTTAGCATCGTTTCATGTGGTCTAGAATACAAGAGCAGGGATGTGATAGTGAGGCTTTATAAGGCACTATAGGAGCATTACCTTGAGTACTGTGAACAGTTTTGGGCTCCTCATCTAAGAAAAGATGTGTTGGCATTGGAGAGAGTTCAGAGGAGTTTTACAGGATAATTCCGGAAATGAAAGGGTTATCATACGAGGAATGTTTGATGGCTCTGGGTCTGCACTCGCTGGAATTCAGAAGGATGGGGGGTGGGGGGGATCTCATTGAAACCTTTGGAATGTTAAAAGGCCTAGATGGAGTAGATGTGGAAAGGATGCTTCCCATGGCGAGGGAGTCTAGGACAAGAGGGCACAGCCTCAGGATAGAGGGGCCTCCATTTAAAACAGAGATGCAGAGAAATTTCTTTTGCCAGAGGGTGGTGAATTTGTGGAACTTATTACCACAGGCAGCTACGGAGGCCAGGTCGTTGGGTGTATTTAAGGCAGAGCTTGATAGGTTCTTGATTGGACATGCAATCAAAGGTTATGGGGAGAAGGCCGGGGAGTGGAGCTAAGGAGAGGGAAAAAGGGATCAGCCATGATTCAATGGCAGAGCAGACTCGATGGGCCAAATGGCCTAATTCTGTGTCTATGTCTTACAGTCCAGGGTCTTATGGACTTCAAACACAAATGTTGCTGGAATCAGTTATATTAACCCTTTTCTTTCCTTTCTCCACCATTTTGTGAAGGTCTTAATTCTCAACACTAAAGAGAGCAAGCCTACAATGGAAGGGAGAAAACGAGGAATTCCACCGCACTCAGCAGGTAGTAAAGGGAAGATGGCACACAACAGTCTCTGTCCAATGACTCATGTTGAAGATTCACATAGGCACTTCACTAGAGGATCAGACTTGGTCGTGTGTAGCTGAACATTACACGGTAAATAGAGATTCAGTTTGGTCTTCATCGGAATTAGGATTATAGGGCAAAGACCACATTTCAAAGGCTGACTTGTCCACTGTAAAGGAAACTCTCAGTAAAAGTTCTTCCTCCTTCTGAGAAGGTGCAGTCACATTGCATCTTTACATGGACAATTTGCAATATAAATGAGTGGCATCAAGAAGCAAAAATAACACTAAATAAGATGAGATTGGAACGTTTCTGTCCATATATCATTTTGAATTTCATTAGTTGGAACTATATTTACAATTTATTTATTGAGATAGGCCCTTCTGGCCCTTTGAGCCACACCACCGGTAACCCATCGATTTAACCCTAGCCTAATCATGGGATAATTCACACTGACCAATTAACCTACTAACCAGTACGTCTTTGCATTATGGGAGGAAACCAGAGCACCCGGAGGAAACGCGTATGTTCATGGGGACAAAGTACAAACTTCTTACGGATGACTTCAGAATTAAACTGCAGGCACACTGATCATTATGCTACCATGGCAGCAGTGGAGCAGTTAGTGTGGTTTTTTTAAATGTTAGAAACTTTTCTCCAATAGCAACAGGAAAAATCATGAATAGTTAACTCATTCACAAATTAACTCAGCTAAAGTTTAGAAAAGATAACCAATCAAATCAGTTTGTCATTGAGCAGGTTAAGATACAATTTCTCCACAAATTGTGAAGTTATACATTGACTGAGCTAACACTGAAGACTGGTTTGATTGCAGATCCTAGTCATAGAAAGGTGTTGCCAAGCTGCAATGTCTGTTGATATCGTGGCTCAAATTTAAATTTTTTTAGGTTCATCGTGATAGTTTGGGGCCAGTGCCGGGAGTTAGGGATTGGGTTGGGTTCAGGGACCGGTGATGGGGAGCAAGGGATCAGGGGTAGTAAATGAACACTCTGAGCAGGGGTTTGAGACCAGACTGAAATGCTCCACTGTCAAATGTCAGCAATCCTGGAAGCTGTGTCAGCAGGCTCTTTCTATTTTTTATATACAAATTACCTTGATGAAGAAGTGGAAGGGTGGATTGGCATGTTTGCAGATGACACAAAGGTTGGTGGTGTTATGGATAGTATAGTCTATAACAAGACATTGATAGGATACAGAGCTGGGCTGAGAAGAGGCAGATGGAGTTTAATTCAGAAAAGTGTGAAGTATTCACTTTGGAAGGCAGAATACAGGGTTAATGGCAGGATTCTTGACAGAGGGATCTTGGGGTTTACCAAGATATGAAAGATGTGGAAGCTTTGGAGTGGGTGCAGAGGAGATTTACCAAGATGCTGCATAGACTAGGGAACATGTCTTATGAGGACAGGTCGAGCAAGCTAGAGCTTTTCTGTTTGGAGAGAAGGAGAATAAGAAATGACTTGATAGAGGTGTACAAGATGATAAGAGGCATAAATTGAGTGGACAGCCAGCGACCTTATCCCAGAGTGGAAAAGGCTAATACAAGGAGGCATAATTTTAAGGTGATTGGAGGAAAGTATAGGGAAAATGACTGAAATAAGTTTTGCTTTTTATACACTAAGTGATGGAACACTCTGCCGGGGGTGGTGAGGGAGGAAGATACATTAGGGACATTTAAGACATTCTTAGGAAGGAACATGGATGATAGAAAAATGGAGGACTATGGGGGAAGGAAAGGTTAGACTGATCTTAGAGTAGGTTAAAAGGTCATCACAACATCATGGCCAAAGGATCTGTACTGTGCAGTAATGTTCTATGTTCTCTGCTGGATTGCTGGAGCTGACAGGTAGCAGGACTACCTGCTGTACCACTGTAGAAAAACCCTGGTGACTTCATAAAGGGACTAAGAATGATCTCCTGATAATGCAGAGGCCAACTTCTCCAACAATGGTAGTTACTGAGTCTCTGTGGACCATCAAGTACCAAATTACACCAACCCTACATTAGTCATACTTTTTTGATTTTCCCTACATTCTTCACAAAGTGTTGCACTGAAAGTTGGCAATAAGTGACTTGACAAGCCTCCGAAGCAGAGTTTATATCTACAGCCTCCTCACTCAGCAAAGAGCACGCCAACATTTGAGCTAAGGGACCTCGACTGTTATCCCAGCCATAAACAAGTGTTTCAGCATACCCCTGTACTAGAATCAGACTCAGCAAGACAGACAGTATCTACAGAGAGTCTGAAAGAATTAATATTTCAGTGACCTTTTGACAGAATTCCAAACGCTACTGAGAAATACAGCATGGAATAAGGCAGTTCAGCCCATCTAGTCAATACCAACCATCATTTACAATAACCTTTCCCTAACCCATTTTATTCACCCTATATTCCCATCAACCCCACCCCCCACCCCCGAGATTTTACCACTCATCTACAATTGGGGCAATGTACAGCACATTTTTCTGACATGTGAGGAAAGCAGAGCGACTGGGCAAAAGCACATGCAGTCACAGGAAGAGCATGCAAACTCCACAGAGGCAGCACCAGAGATCAGGCCTGAACATAGACTGCTGGGGCTGCAAGGCAATGGCTTTATCAACTGCATCAGTGTGACACCTCTTCCCCCACCTGTGTTGCAATACAGTCATCAACCTGTGTTCCTCTCTCCACAAATGCTGCACAACCCAAATATCTCCAATATTTTCTGTTTTTATTTCAGATTTCCTGCATCTTCAGGTTGCTTGGCTTTTCAACTTTAAAACTAGGATAATGCAAAGGTCCCAAAGCCTCGGGATAATAATGGAGAGGACCCACTTGGGCAGGGATCGGGATTTATAAAAACAGCCTGAACACAACACGAGGCGAGTTCTTGCAATCGATCACTCCCAGGTTGCCTTTCGGCAGGTAAATGGTTTTGATTTCACCCTGCACAATCAGAATCCACAATTGCTGTCAGCCCTCATTGCATGGCCAAGGTGGAAAACTGAGATGTAACTCTCAGATTTAAAATTCAATTCATTTTGAAAGATGATTTCAAGATTCTGAATTTTGCAGAAAGTGGTATGGCAAATAAGCCAGCATCCTCTCAAATCACAATCTTCTGGAAAATGGTTCCTCCCATAAAACGTTGTCTCCTGGCCACCAACAAAATTCTTAAAACTGACAGGTTCTGTCCTGGTTTATCACTACAAGTGGAGGAGAGAGCATAGCAACCCATCAGCCACTTACTTGCTCGCCTACTAGCTCCTGTTCAGCAACGTCTGAATTTTAAAGCTCTTCTCACTTTCAAACCCCTCAAGTAGCTTCATTCCTCTTCACTTGGTCTATAACCTTGCCAAGTTCTGTTTTCCTCCAATTCTGCCTCTTGTACAACTTCAATTTTAATTACCCTTCTTGATGTTGGCTGATTTGAGCCCCAAGCTCTGAAATTTCCTTCGTTTAAGCCTCATCAATTCCCTCCCTTCAAGATGCCTGATAAAACCTACTTCCTCAACTCAGCTTCTGCCAGCTTACTCCAGCATCTCCAAACCTGGCTCAATGCCAAACATCAACTGGCTTCAGTTTTCCTGTGAATAGTGTGGTAACATTTTACTAAATCATGGCCAGTGTCTAAATGTCAGGTTTTCTTGTGGGATGAAATGAGCAAGTAACTGGGAACTAAAAAGAAAATCAGTAGGATTGAGTGATACAAATTCCCCTCAAAAAAAATTAACCCGTCCATTACCCGTGGCTGATTTTCTGCACTCTGGCTGTTGACAGGATTAAGCTGTTTCAGCTTCATAGTCCATAACCATTAATCATTCAAGTTAACTTGAGTAATTAATAAGAGATCTGCAGACCTCCAAAAGACATAAAAGAGAAATCAAATTCTGAAGTAGAAGACTGGTCCCCACCACCTCCTGCGTTACAATGCAATTCCAAATGGTGTAGCAGACTGGTAAAAACACACCAATTAACAACTGCAATCTGCATCATACTCACAAAAAGGATGCACAAAACACATCGTCTTCGTCATCCTCGTCACTTGACTCCCTGTCCCCACATTTGGCACTTGATGATCTTTCACACGATGTGCTCCACTCCACTGAACTGGTTGTAACTGGAGGCGGGGCATTTTTTTCGACATCATCCGACAGAATCCACTGGTTCTGGTGGTCTGCCTCGGACGTTTGTTCGGAACATTCCGTGCTCGAGTCCAGGGCAGGCTGTACTTCATGTTTCTCGATCCAGGCGTTGTAGTACCTCACAATGTTTTCATGACTTAGACGTGACAGCAGTGTCACCTCAACCTTTATCCTGCGGAACTGCTTACTGTTGGGATTCACCAGGATGCGTTTAACAGCATAGTAACCGCCATCCAATTTATTCTTCACCTAAATGAAACATAACACAGCAGTCAAGTAACAGGTAAGGCAATAGGACTGTATAAAGTTGGAGTCGCCCAATTTGTACTCCTTTGCTTACCCAAAGTTATTGACCTTACAAGGGTCCAGGAAAGACTCAATTCACTCAAACCCTTTGAAATGAGGGCTTGAACAAAAGTATCCCAACCACTTCAGTCACAGATCAAACAGTATCCACAAAGCTCAAACGATAAAGGCACATTTCCCAGTACTTGCCCAGCCACATCCAGTTGCACAGCAGTCCAACTCATCCCTTGAACATTATACAACCTTTACTGCAAAGGGTTGGAGTTTAAAAATAGGGAGTTTTTGTTACAGTTGCACCAGTGTTGATGAGGCCACACCTGAAATACTATGCACAATTTCGGTTTGCTTTAAAAAAAAGATATAATAGCATTAGAGGCAATCTGTAGGAGATTTCCACCCCATTCCTAATATGAGGGGTTGTCTTATCAAGAGAAGCAAGACTATGTGTCTGCATTTATTGAAATTCTTAAAAAAGTAAGTCATCTTATGAAAACATACAAGACCCTAAGAAGGCTTAACCAGATAGATATTGCATGTTTTCAACAATGGGTGAGTCAAGAACAACGGAATATACTTGCAGATACAGGGTTTGTATATAAAATCATTAAAAATTTAAAACTACTTCTCTCAAAGGCCAGTGAACCTCTCCCTAAGGCCAGATCATTAGATATAATTAAGATGGAGTTAGATAAATATTTGGAAGATGAAGGGATTGACAGTTATTGGAAGCAGGCACAGAAGAGGAGCCCAGCTTATTAGCTATGATGGTAATGAACGGTGGAACAGGCTCGAGGTGTGTACTCAGGCTCCTATGCTTTTGTGTTCAGAAGAATAAGGAGCAAAAATGAAGACAAAACAGCGGGTTCTGAGGGTGTGCAGGAACAGAGGGAGTGGTGCAAATATGTATAGCAACAGAATGTGTTGAAACTGGTCAGTAAAGCACATGGGATCCTGGTAATTTGAAGATAAGAGGTTTGTACACGAAAAGGGTATAAAATGCAGGAAAGCTCTATTGTTAGTAGTAGAAACATTTCATACTTTTAACAACAGCTATAAGTATAAGATGTAGGAAAGCTCTATCGGGTGCCGTAGTAGTCTAGCGGTTAGTACAATATTATTACTGCTCAGGACATTTCAGAATTTGGAGTTCAATTCAGGAGCCATTCTAAGCAATCTCTGTACATCTTCCTCAAGGAATGCATGGGCTTTCCCTGGGTACTCCGGGTTCCTCCCAGTCCAAAGACAGGTTAATTGTCCTGTGATTAGGTAAGGGCCAACCAGGGTTCTGGGGTTGCTTGAAAGGCTGGAAGGGCTGACTCCGCACTCTATCACTAAATAAATAAACCAGCTGATCCGGTCTGCCATTTCATCCAATTCTGATCACCCAATTTAGGAAAGATATCTGAATAATGAGAGAAGGTGCAGAAGAATTACTGGAACTGTTTTAGGAGGAATTTTACTATCAGGTTGGATCTTCGGTGAAAGAACACAGAAGATTTTGCAGAGATACAGAAGTTGATAGAGGGTTAAACTAAGATATTGAGAGAAGTATTCTCATTACGACGATCAAAAAGGTACAGAGGAAAGGAGGATTGTTGTTATAAAACACAGAATTCCTTGCCCGTAGGGGTGATGGAAACAGAATCAATTAGTATCTCTGTATCTTCATTATCTGAGGGTGGGTTATCAGCACCCTAGGGATAGTTACTGCTGTCCCCTTATTTAAGTTCTGTAGGGGTAAACGAGGGTACTACAGGCTGGTGAGCCTAATGTCCAGTCATCATCCTTATGTTCCATGTTGGGTGACGTGGTCCTTGAACATGATTGTTCTTGGCATATTTTTCTTTAGAAATGGTTTGCCATTGCCTTCTTCTGGGCAGTGTCTTTACAAGACAGGTGACCCCAGCCATTATCAATACTCTTCAGAGATTATCGGCCGAGCATCAGTGGTTGCATAACCAGGACTACGCACCAGCTGTTGATACGACCATCCACCACCTGCTCCCATGTCTTCACCAGACTCTGATCGAGGGGGCTAAGTAGGTGCCACTCCTTGCCCAAGGGTGACCTGCAGGCCAGTGGAGGGAAGGAGCACCTTACACCTGCTTTGACAGAGACATATCTCCACCCCACCACCCTAAACCCAGCCTATTGTTAAATGACTGAATCAGATATGACACTTCTGTTCTTGACCAGGTTCAATGGTCAAAGCAGGCTGTAAAACCTGAATTCAGAGCCATTGCTACTGAGCTGGTGCCTTCTGCTGCAACGTTAAACTAAGACCTTGCCAGTTCCCAAGTAACTTTATGAATTCCAAGGCCTAGCCTCCTCTCTGTGCTCAGAACTCAGAACACAATATTACCAAAATAAATACCAGCTTATTGACCTCCTCAATATCCATCTGACTGCATGGCTGCTCTTGTAACATGGACAATTACATTTTAAAAGTGATCCATAATTTGGGACCCCTTTCCACCATCAAAAGTATCTACAGGACACACTGCCTCAGGAGGGTAACAGTCATCATCAGTCACTCAGGCCAGGCCATCTCGCAGATACCACTGGGAGGAGGTACAGAAGCCTGGAGTTGCACAACACCGGGTTCAACAACAGACACTTCCCTGCAAGCCAACCGGCAGAACCCCAATCATTACAGTTTACCATCACTAGAATCATTTTGATCACTTTGAACCAAAATAAACTTTGTGAATTTTTCAATAGATGCATTTAATGTCAGAGAAATGTATATAATATACATCTTGAACTTCTTTTCCTTTCCAATTCTTTTGTGTTTTCTTGTAAAAATTTACATAATTTAAGGTAGTTGGTTTTTCTTGTGAACGCTGCTTATATGATGCAATGTTTCTGGGATGCTGCTGCAAGTAAGATTTTTATTGCACCTGTGCATAGACATTGACTTTGAAAAACTGCTGAAAAGGCACTGAGATGATGGAGAATATCTAACAGATACCATTACAGTAGCAGATATAATTATGCAGAATGCTCCAGGCATTCTCTCTTCTCTCAGGCTTCAAACACACACCACCAGCATCAAGAGCAGCTTCAACCCCAGCTCCTCATTATAAGACTGCTGTACGAACTTCTTGTACATTAAAGATGCACTCTCAGTCTCACCATTCACTTCGGCTTGACCACTGCACTGTGCTTTCTCTGTGGTTGTAACACAATATTCTGCATTCTGTTACTGCTTTTCTCTTCTACTACCTCAATGCAATTGGGTTTTAAGATGAGCAGTATGGATGGCTTGCAAGACTAAGCTTTTCACTGCATTCCAGTATATGTGACAATAACAAACCAATAGCAGAAATGGGGAAGAGAAACAGAAACACGAGGAAATCTGCAGATGCTGGAAATTCAAGCAACACACATAAAATGCTGGTGGAACGTAGCAGGCCAGACAGCATCCATAGGAAGAAGCACTCACAACACGCTGGAGGAACTCAGCAGATCGGGCAGCATCCGTGGAAAAGATCGGTCGACGTTTCGCCGGAACCCTTCGTCAGGACTGTAGGGGGAAGGGGCAGAGGCCCTATAAAGAAGGTGGGGGGAGGGTGGGAAGGAGAAGGCTGGTCAGTTCCAGGTGAAAAACCAGTGAGGGGAAAGATAAAGGGGTGGGGGAGGGGAGGCAGGGAGGTGATAGGCAGGAAAGGTGAAGAAAGAATACGGGAAAACACAATGGGTAATAGAAGGAGACGGAACCATGAGGGAGGTGATAGGCAGCTGGGGGAGGGGGCAGAGTGACATAGGGATAGGGGAAGGGAGGGGGAGGGAATTACCGGCTGAGTTCCTCCAGCGTGTTTGAGTGTTGCTTTGACCCCAGCATCTGCAGAGTATTTTGTGCTTATCCATAGGAAGAAGTTAGTCCTGACGAAGGGTCTTGGCCCAAAACGCCAACTGTGCTTCTTCCTACGGATGCTGTCTGGCCTGCTGTGTTCCACCAGCATTTTGTGTGTTTTGATAAAAGAAACAGAAGATCGGTTTGGACAAGAAAGTTCAGAGAAGATTGAAAACCAGTTTAGTTGTTTGGCTCCTTTTCATTCCCTCATGCAGTTACTCCACAAAGGCAAAATCAAAACAAACTGCAGGAAGAACCAAGTGGGCCAAGCAGCATCTATAGAGGCAAAGACACTGTCAATATTTCAGGCTCCCGACCCGAAATATCAACCTTCTGTGAATGCTGCTGAGCCCACTGAGTTCTTCAAGCAGTTTGTTCTTTGCTCCAGATCTCCTGCCTCTCGTCTCTACTCCAAAAGTCAGCTCATTGCCTGGAGGAGGCTGAGCAATTTTAAAACTGCACTGTTTTCATTTTTAACACAGGTGACTAGCTACTTGGTTTTGCCTTCGTGGAGTAACTGCATGAGGGAATGAGAGGACAGATTAGCTATAAATATCACATGTTAAGTAATATTCAGAAAACAATTTCAGTAATGAATTTAAAAGTACAGAAACATTTCAAAAATTTGTTACTCTCTCTTAAAATTACCTTGATGACAGCTCCAAAGGCACCTTTCCCCAGAAGTTGCAGCTCCTCAAACTCACTGTAATAATGTGAGTGTTGCTTTTGGACGTCTGTGTAGAGTGAAGCTTTCAGAAGCTGGCTACTTGGGACAACAGTTTCTGCACAGTCCACTCCTCCAGCCAAACCTGATAAAAGAGCAGTCTATCATATTAATTTGTTTGTTATGTGTCCTGTTGTATGACGTGGGTGATCATGGTCTTTCCATGACCATGATTGTTCTTGGCAAATTTTTCTATAGAAGTGGTTTGCCATTGCCTTCTTCTGGGCAATGTTTTTACAAGACAAGTGATCCCAGCCATTATCAATACTCCTCAGAGACTGTCTGCTTGGTGTCAGATCACATTAATAGGGTGTGCATGATAATAGTTAAGGGAAAATTTGCCATCACATATAGTCAAATATCGAACCAAGATCATCACCACCTGTACTTGTAATTAGACTGATCCTACTCTTTGAGGAAACTAAACTCTAACAAAGGTGCGTGGTGTAAGCAAGCAGAGCTGGAAATGGAGAACAAATCATTGAGTGTTGCAAAATACATAATTCAACTTGATTTCCCATCCTTCAGAAAGTAATGAAAGAAAAGCAGTAATTAAGATTTTGCTCACAACCTCAAGCTTCAGAGAAGACAGTAATCAAAGACTGGAACATGAAGATAAATGGGAACAGTTGGAGCAGAGAGTACAACATTGAGACAAAAACACTTATTACTCATAGCACAATGTCCATGTAAAAACTGGGTTTAACTTTTGTAAAAATTGTGTACAATTCAGTATAACTTAAGTTTATGTTGTACATGCTGCTCATGTGATGCTACGTGCCTGTGTTAGTGCTGCATGTAAATTTTTCATTGCACACATGCAGACATATGACGACAAAACTCAATTCTTATCGAGTATTTATTCCCCAAGTCAATTATTTAGATCTGCTCCAATTCAAAGACATTCCAGGCACTGGCCTCTGATGTTGCTGTCTCTGGTTACCGGACTAAAGGATGAACAACAATGTGCAGTTTGTTGATTTTGGTCCACTTACCTTCTGGACTTTCTTCGTTGCCACAGGAAGGAGCACGTGGAACTGGGGGCTTGATAAAGGAATGCTGAAGCAGCTGATGCGGGTTCCAGCGTGCTTTGTCCTCCAAACATACACACCTACAATACAAGCCACATTCTGAGAGACGGTTGGTCTCAACATCTACGTAATTCAGTCATTAACAGTTACAGATGCAAAGGACTGCAGACGTTGTTTGTAAAAAAAAAAGTAACAAACTGCAGGGGGAGCTCAGCAAGTCAAGCAGCATCTGTTGAGAGAAACAGACAGTTGATTTTTCGGGTTACGATCCCTGATGTGGACCGGTTGACTGAAAAGTTGCACTTTAAATCTGGGTCAAGGACTGAAAAATGAGATGAAGAACGCTATGTAACAAAACATGGTCAGTAAAGCACTGTTATTGATTTGTGAACACATCCATTATACCATGAATGAGTACAAGGCTCTGCCTGTGATTCCATACATCTCTATGTAGGGATTTATCCTGATAAAGCAGAGGGAAGAGGAGGGTGGGAGGGGAGGGGTGCAGCATGGGTAGCGAGAGTGCAAGGCAGGCAGAAAGCGGGGGCACGGGCGAGAGAGGGCGAGAGAGCGAGGGCACAAGAGAAAGTGATAAAGCGAGGGTGAGGGAGAGGGAGAAAAAGCAATGTCCTAAAGCATACTTCCCTCTCTCTGCTACCCCTATCCAATCCCCCCCTCACAGGTGCCACCTAACCCAATGAGGGTCCCAGTACCTGATGTTCTTATTTCCAGCTTTTGCTTTTCATTGTCTGTTCATCTCTATGCTCTATACTCTACACCCTCGATCGTACACAGTCAGGTTCAAGAAGGGAGAAGTCAGCATTCAACTACTGCTGTCAATAACCATCTACAAAGTGCTTCCACCCTCTAACATTCTCCTGGATATTGCTACCATCCATGCAGTAGAGTTCAAAGTTGAGTTAGCTGCTTTCAGACAGAGTAACAGATGAACATGTAATTGGTCGCTGTTGGTGTTGGGAAATAAATAATTTAGAATCATATTTCTGTTAGTTATGCTTCCCGCCTTTCACTAAAGGTGAACTGCTTTGCTTTCACTGTCAATCATCAATTCACCAAATCAGGATCATTACGGTGCCAGCTCCACGTGGTAGGTCATGGATTCAAAAGCCACAGAACAGATAATCTTGCTGGCTCCTGATGAAACACCGAATCCCCAATAATTGTGTTTCCTGCTGTTTACAGAAACAGAGTGATAGAGCTTGGAAATGGGTGCTGATCCAACTGAACTTTAACCCTTTCAAACAGAGGTTCCCAACGACCCACAGAAACGTAGAAAACCTGCTGCACAATACAGGCCCTTCGGCCCACAATGCTGTGCCGAACGTGTACTTACTTTAGAAATTACCTAGGGTTACCCATAGCCCTCTATTTTTGTAAGCTCCATGTACCTGTCCAGGAGTCTTTAAAAAGACCCTATCACATCCGCCTCTAGCGTCGCCAGCAGCCCATTCCACGCACTCACCACTCTACGTAAAAAAAACTTAACCCTGACATCTCCTCTGTACCTACTTCTAAGCACCTTAAAGCTGTCCCCTCTCGTGTTAGCCATTTCAGCCTTGGGAAAAAGCCTCTGACTATCCACATGATCAATATCTCTCATCATCTTGTACACCTCCATCAGGTCACCTCTCATCCTCCGTCGCTCCAAGGAGAAAAGGCCAAGTTCACTCAACCTATTCTCATAAGGCATGCTCCCCTATCCAGGCAACATCCCTGTAAATCTCCTCTGCACTCTTTCTATAGTTTCCAGATCCATTCTTTAGTGAAGTGACCAGAACTGAACACAGTACTCCAAGTGGAGTCTGACCAAGGTCCTATATAGCTGTAACATTACCTCTCGGCTCTTGAACTCAATCCCACATTGATGAAGGCCAATGCATTGTATGTCTTCTTAACCACACAGTCAACCTGCGCAAAGCTTTCAGTGTCCTATGGACTCGGATCCCAAGATCCCTCTGATCCTCCACACTGCCAAGAGTCTTACCATTAATACTATATTCTGCCATCATATTTGACCTACCAAAATGAACCATCTCACACTTATCTGGGTTGAACTCCATCTGCCACTTCTCAGCCCAGTTTTGCATCCTATCGATGCCCAGCTGCAACCTCTGACAGCCCTCTACACTATCCATAACACTCCTAACTTTTGTGTCATCAGCAAATTTACTAACCCATCCCTCAACTTCCTCATCCAGGTCATTTATAAAAAATCAGGAAGAGAAGGGCGTCCATTCTACACCATCTAAAGCAGATTCTCTCTACTAATTTCAATTAGGTGTCATTTTATCCTACATTGCCACAAAAACTACACTTCGAAAACGGCCCCATGTACTTTAATGCATCTGAAGAGGGACAAGTTGCTACTTAAGCACAAATATCAGATTTCATTCACGTTCCTACGAGTAAGATGCAGGCAGGTTATTTATCTTTTACAGCAAAAGCCACATGATGTACTTCCTCAGCAGTGGCTATAATCGTCCATCTAAGCTCCCAGTCATCCAAAACAAAACAAATACATTTCTACTGAGGTATTAATGTGGCAAAGATCTGACAGAAAAAACTCCAACAAATGGCATTTCAACTATTGCTCTGAAATGGATGAAGCTTGCTCATGCCCAGTAGGGTGCATCTAACAGCTGGTTCCCAACCTTTTTTATGCCATGGACCCTTACCATTCATGGAACCCAGGTTGGGAACCCCTGCAAGAAGCAGAAAATTCCAGTCCACATGGGGATAGGATGACTCCACCAGTGCAAAGCTTGTACCTTACGACTTGCATCAGCACCTCCATAGCAGTGGTGGGGGGGGGGGGGGAGAATCAGACAGGATTTGCATTTCTGTTCATAACCCGTGTCACATTAGGCATCAAATGATCCATTTACCATCAACTGGGGAGGGAGAGCTGGAAGAAACTGGTAACATTCAACTTACTTGTTAAGGAAATCCTGGAAGTTACTGGGCAGGTTGTTTGGCACAGTTATTGGGTATTCCTTCACAACTGCCCCCTGGCTAAGAGCCAACAAGAGGAGGCCCAGCCTCCAGACATCCCCCTTTTTTCCACTCTTGTAAGGCAGAGCATTCTCACTGAATCGCACTTTCGTCTGCTCAAACACATCCTCCTTGCATATGTCTGCCAGCCTCTTAGAGATGCTGTAATCTGTCAGTTTCACATTGCCTTTGTTGTCCACCAGAACACTGGAGGCATCAAGCACCTTGTGCACCACTGAGTTACTGTGGAGGTAGTCCAAGGCTGTCAGCAGCTGCACTGCATAATGCTGGAGCTGGTCGACTGCAACTGGGGTCCCTTTGCTCAGAACCTCGGAGAGGCTGGAGCCATTGATGTATTCCACAAGCAGACTGACCACAATGGAGTTCTCCTGCTCCTTACAGCACATCGCCATGTAATGTACCAGATTCTCGTGGCTCAGTTTCAACAGGGAACTAAACTCAGTTTCTGCACCTTGAATCTGGAAAAGAAAACATGATGATTCTAACAGGCAGCATGTTAAATGCACCAAACTTACTTCGGCACCACAATCCCGCCAACAACCCACCAAAGACCCTGTCCAAGAAACGGATGACTGCAAATCCCTGCATTTCCAATTAGCCATTTAGGAGTGGGGAGGGCAGAGAGGCATGCCCCTCTCATCTTCTTTCTCCCCACCCTCCCTTTCTCCTTTCCTCTCAGCCCACTTCTGTGACAGCTCAGTACCCAATGGTCTTGTGTTTCTTCCTTTCTGACAATCTATCACCATTCAGATCATTTGGATAATTATCTGCCTTTCTGTTTTTAGAACCAAAGTGCCTAACCTCACATTTACCCATAACTTTGAAGAAAGGGAGGGGGTGGGAAATGTAGCCCTTAGAAAGACTGCAGTGAAAAGCCAGAGAGGTGATCAGGGCAGATCCAAAGGATGGAGCAGTGCCTGAAAATGAAGAGTAGAACTGGCATTATCTGTTATCATGGAGGCCAGAAAGGCAAGTAGGTCTTGAGAAGTTTGGTGAGACAGAGCTCAGGAGATAATTTGAGACAAGAGAGACAGATGCAAATTCAGAACTGGAGACAGAGAGAGTATTACAGACGTTGGTAAACTAGAGGAATTCAGGATGTAAGCTAAGACAGTTGAATGGATGGTCAGTGAAAATGAAGGTCATTACTTTCCCAAAGGCTTGGATGGGAAGACGGGAAGGCGGCAAGGGCAGGCAAGAAGAATTTGAGAAAGTACTAGTTGTGGAGAAAATTTAGCAGTAATAACTGATAAAAATAATGAATTTCAAGGAGAGTTTGAGAAGAGGGTGATAAGAGTGATAGGGATTAAGCACCAGAAGGTATGATGATCAATGATGGAAGTGTGGTTGCACAACAAATCATAAACAACGGGAACAAATTATGGTATTGCTTTGCACTGTTGTAACTATATGTTATAATTATGTGGTTTTGTCAGTTTTAGTCTTGGTTTGTCCTGTGTTTCCTTGTGATATCATTCTAGAGGAACATTGTATCATTTTTTAATGCATGCATTTCTAAATGACAATAAACGAGGACTGAGTGTCCTCATAATCTAATCCACAACTGTAATTCTGTATTGTACACAAGCTGACTAACCCAGCCATCCACGTTTTCATCCAGGTTATTTAAATACATCACAAACAGCTGAGATGTCAGTATGGATCCCTAAGGAACACTAGTCACACAAATCCAGCCAGAATAAGTCCCATCATCTACTACCCCCCATCTTCTATGGGCAAACCAGCTCTGAATCCAAACAGCCAAGTCCTGGTGAATCCCCTGGATCTTAATTTTCTAGATGAACCTCCCATAAGGGATCATATCAAACTCCTTTCTAAAATCCACATCCACAGCTCTACCGTCATCACCTCCTCGAAAAATCCAATCAAGTTAGTAAGAAATGACTTGCCTCATTCAAAGCTATGTTGACTGTCCCCAATTTACCATGCCTTTCCAAATATACGTAAATCCTATTCCTAAGAATCTCCCTCCAATAGCTTTTAGTCTCACTGATTTAGACTCACAGATCTCTAGATTATCACCATTTCCTTTGATGAATAACAGATCGTCATCAGATACCCGTCAGTCCTCCAGGACCTCTCCAGTAGCTAGAGGCATGAAGATCCTGGTCAAGGTCCCAGCAACCTCATCTCTTGCTTCTTTCAATATCCTGGGGTATGTCCCATCAGGTCCTGGGGACTTATCCACCTTAATGTTCCTTAAGATAACCCAGTACTACCTTCTTATATCAGAATGCCCAAGCACATTAGCACACTCATCTCATTATATTTCACATTCTTGGTCTTGGTAAATGCTAATACAAAATATTCATTTAAGATCTCGTCCACATTCTCTGCCTCCAAGCACATGTCCCCTCCTTTATCTTCTCTAGGTCTTTCTTTGCTCATCCTAGCTCTAAATCCCTTCTGGAGTTATTTTCCAGCTTTTTAAAAAAATATAATTCTCAAGGGCTCCATTTAATATTAGTTTCCTAAATCTTACATATACTTATATTCTTAACTAAATTCACCAGTAGTCTTAACATCTCACTGGAATATATTTGTCCTGTATGCTGTACAGTTGGTATTTAAACAACCTCCACATATCAGATCCTGAAATGTTCAAAAACAACTATCTCCAATTTGCCCTGTTCCAATTTAATACACTCCTGCAAGGACTAAACTTATCTAAAGCTATCCTAAAAATTTTAAAGTTGGGGTCACTATTCCATAACTGTTCTACCACTGAAAGGTCATCAACTGGCCAGGCTTACTTCTCAACACCAGATCTAGTCTGGACCCTGCTGGATGCACCTAACATATTCTCCTCTCTCTAAACCTCTTACACTAAGGATGTGTGTGTGTGTGTGTGTGTGTGTGTGTGTGTGCGCCCTTAACTCCTGGTGGAGTCGTAGGGGTGCTGTCATGACAAGCTTTTGGTCTGCTCATCGTACGGCGTGTCTTGGGCATCTGAAACGTGACAGAGCCCATCCTTCTCAGATTTTTTTTTTACGAGGTCGAGTTATTAGCTCGACACTCAACCCAGGCACGGATGGAGAGCGTGCAAGGGAGCCGGCCGGATTCGAACTCTCGCCCTGAAGTTCAGCGCTGATACCACTATGCCACCAGCCAGCTTCAACTAAGGATGTCCCGGTCTATATTAAGAAAAATGAAGTCACCCCAGAACAGCATGCCTGTGGTTCACGCACATTTTCCCAATCTGTATGCATATCTGTCCCTCAGTGCCCTATGGCCCATGAACTGGGGGGGGGGGGTGATCTATAGGATAGCCCCATCAGTGATTACATCTTTGTTATTTTTGAGTTCTATCCATATAGACACAGAGAATGAGCCTCCATTGTGTCCCCTGAGTGCAGACGTGACATTATCCCTAATTAATAGTGCAACTCCACCCCCTCAACTGCCCTCAGTCCTGATTTACCTGAAGAAGCTGCAAGACAAGTTCAATAGGTAACAAAGCTTCTCATAAAAAGAGCTGCATAATCTCACAAACCACAGATGGGATCAAAGCTCTGTAGTCTTTTTACACATAATCATGAATAAGACTGAAGAAGCACACAGCAATCCAGAGGAGCCTACTCTAAGAACATGTCTATCTTCAGTGCTGGCAGAGAAAGGAGCTCTTGCAACCACGTGCAAGAAGAAAGAATACTGCAGCCCATCGTCATCTATTGAACAGCAACTAGGAACGGGAACAAACACTGCCCTTGCCAGCAACCCAACAAGCCATCTAGAAAAGAAAGTGACAAAGCTTCCATGTGCTCCTTACAAGTTATGAAGGAGATGTGAAGCAGCAGAGATTATTTTTATTTTCAATTTTTTTATTAATTACTTGCATAGACAAATACAAAATACATTATGATATTATGGAAACAGAAAAAATAGCAGAGCAAATTTCAAGAACACCATTTTTATTTTTGCTTACAGTATGATAGTTCAACAGCACTTTTATTTTTTATTTTATTTACTTATTAAGATACAGCGTGGAATAGTTCCCTCCGGCCCTTTGAACCACACTGCCCAGAAACCCCGATTTAACCCCAGCCGAATCATGGGATAATTTACAATGACCCAATTAGCCTACCAGCTTACTGTCGTCCAGTTACAAGATGCTCAGGATAAAAACACCAGGAGCATGAGGTACTTCCACTTGAGTCCTTCAGTTTCAGAGACCACAGATGCAGGTCACACTGGTGCAATTGACCACAACGAGTAATAGTGCAAGTCTAGCCAATGTGTAAAGGACTTAGGAGTCAGAAAAATCTGTAATTCTCAATGACGTTGGGGGGGGGGGGGTGTGGAATGGTAGAGCTTACTCCAAGTAAAGAGACAAAAGGACCGGATGAGAGTCAAAGGATGCTTGTGGTATGAAAAATGGAAAATAGTGTAAGATGATCTCATCAACATAAAACAGGAGGCAAAAAAGCAAGCAAGAGCCAATGGACAAAAGGATTCTTCGGGACGAGAGGAGAATAAGTTCAGAGAAGAGAGAGAGCCACATTATTGGAGGTGAACACCATATTCTCCTTGCATGAGGGAAATGGAAACATTACTGAGGAACGCTCCCTTTAGAACACACTCGGCAAGCATACAATTTACAAGAGATTTCCCTACTGTGTTTTAAGTGTTCGCCTCTGTCAGGCAAGCCAGTTGCTTGGCCTTCATTTGAAGAGATTGTCCATGTGATACCAAAGAGTCAGAAATTAGATGAGTTTGTCTAGATTATTTTGTCAAGGCACAATTAATCAAAACTGAGAATGTGAATCACTACCAGCTAAAATTATACACTTGACTCGCAGTCTGTGTTCCAGTCCTAAATCTTTAGACCAGTGCCTCCCAACAAACTTGCCACTTTCTGACAAAAATGATAATTAACACCAAATCAGAAGTTGTCCCTTAGAAATCAACATTAATACCTTTTTTTTGCATTCTTCAATCTTGTCCTTCTCCTCACTGGTGAGAAACTTGCCCATCTTCTTCTGCCATTGAAGAACCCACTCATAGATCATCACAAAATTTCCTGTCAACTCTTCGAAAGCATTGTAAACTGATCGGCTCAGATTTTCACTCTCACCTAGCACACAAAGATGAACAAGCCACTTACATCTCTCAATAACATCAAGCTCCAGATATCCAAACGCTCATGAGGATAGTGAGTTTAACATGCAGACACTAAAAACGTCCCTCACCAACAAATCTTCCCAAGTGTACGGTAAACGCTCTGGTTGATCCTGTGTTAAAGTGTATCACTTTGTGCAGTTTAGAACCGTCTTCATTGCTGCATACAGAAATCTGGCGTTCTCGCCTATAAATTGAAAAATAATTTACATTATACTGTTTAATACTAATGGAATTGTTTTTATTAATCAGTTTTAACATAGCAAAATAATTTTCACAGCAGCATTATCAGTCTAATTTGAAAATAGAACCCTCACAATCAAAGCTTAGCCAATATGATAGATTTTAAGAAGAGATGAGAGGGAAGGTTTAGAAAGGGATGAGAAAGATTCACTATTTTCTAAATGGTGAGAAGACCTGTGCAGGAACAAGACTGCGAAGGATCACACATAAGAATCACTTAAATAAAATCAGTGGAGAGTTTTTAAAAAAAAAATTCCTTCCAACTTGCAGACGTCTGTCTAATGGACATCCTGTACATAAAGCATCTCGGCCGACAAAGGAGCTAGTGGAACTCACAGGGTCAGTCAGCATACATGGAGGGAAATAGACAATCGACATTTTGGGTCAGGACCCCTTCACCATGAAACCAGCAAGATGGATTCGCTGGATGCTTCTGGCTGTAGTCATCTTCTGCCAGGTGGGAACAAAGCACCTCCACATGCCTTCTCTCCACACCAGCACCCTCTACCCATCTGCCAAGCCTCAACAACCAGGGTCTGTGTCGAGCAAAGCAGAGCCGGGACTCTCAGCGTCAGTGAGGCCAGTTGGCACTGTTCTTCCGATGCCTGCTCACTCTCCTGTCACAGTTGTGATCCTCTCCCACACACTGTTTCCATTCATTTCCAACCCCCAAACAATTCTCAGGAACAAAATCCTGGGGACTGCCTGTAATCTAAAAGCTGGTGGAATATTGATATTCATCTCAGTGGTTGTGAGCGATGCTGCCTTTATATGCATTTAACATTTCATTCTACAATTCCAATGCCCTCTAGAAGATTACTAAATAGGAAAACAAAAAAATTATATTTAATTCTAATTAAGTAGCTATAATGCTCATACTTGGAGCGGCCGTTGGAACTTGCTCGGCGACGACTGTTCCCTCCTTTTTTGTGATCGACTCGGTCCATCGTGTTGTTGTTCAAACTGGCAGAAGGCTGCTGGTTTAAAGCAGGAATTCTGGAAGTGTTAACTGGAAAGATCTCTTGGGCACTTTCCAACCTTTCCTAGGGTGTGGGGAAAGAAGGAAAGCAAAAGTGGAAGATTACATTCACACACGTTTGAGCATTACATTTGGCTTAAGTGGGAAGCTAAATCATTAAAATATTTAGGAATAACCCTGCCGAAGGATCTTTCAACACTGTCACAGGTAAATTATGGGCCATTAATCTCAGAGATAAAAGCAGATATGCATAGATGGAATCTTATCCCCTTTTTAAGTTTAAATTCAAGGATAAATACTATAAAAATGAATATTCTTCTTCGGTTATTGTATCTGTTCCGTACTTTACCTGTGGAGGTGGATGATAATCAATTCAGGGAATGGGACAAATGGATTTCCCGCTTCATTTGGCAAGGAAAGAAACCTAGAATTCGATATAACACCTTACAGTTGGGGAAGGAAGGAGGAGGTATGGTTCTTCCTTGCCTGAGAAATTATTTTTATGCCTCACAGATAACCCCTCTGTTATATTGGTGTAATAGGGAATATAAGGCTAGATGGAAGGAAATAGAATTTGGATTGGTAGACAGTTTTCCTCTGCAGGCCTCAATAGCTGACAAAGAATTGATGGCCCAGTTGGAAAAATTTAAAAACAGTTGGATAAATCTTACATTAAAAGTATGGCAGAAGGTGGTTAATTCATGTGGAATTAATAACATGTTAAAACTCTTTAGATGGTGTGCATATGATACCGAATTCCTTCCCAACAGAGGAGATAAAAGATTTGAGTTATGGATAAAGAAAGGTCTTACAACCTACCTCTCATTTATAGATAAAAGAGTATTACAAAGTTTCCAAATCCTGCAGGACAAACATGGCCTAGAACATAATGACTTTTTTAGGTACCTTCAAGTACGAAACTATGTTAACCAGAGTTGTAGATATACAGACCTATCAACAGTAGAATTAGAATTTTTCAAGATTCTGAATTCGGCTTGCAGTTCAATACCTAGTAAATCAGTTTCTCGAGTATATAATGCACTCGCCCATGCTAAAAATGTAAATACACTGTATATTAAAGAGAAGTGGGAGAAAGAAGCGGGGTTGGTACTTTCAGAGGAGGCTTGGGGGAAAATCTGCAGCTTTCAACGGTCTTCGACTAATTCTTTGACTTGGAGAGAACATTGTTGGAAAAACATTATAAGATACTTCAAGACCCCATATCAGGAAAAATATAAAGATACAAACGTGACGTGTTGGAGAAGGTGCGGCTCCAAGGAGGCAAATCATTTTCATATTTTCTGGGATTGCCCTAAATTAAGTCTATATTGGGAAGGTATTCATAGAACATTAGTTAAGGTACTTAGGTCCCAGATACCTCTGAACTTTGAGACGCTCTATTTGGGGCATGTATTGCTTCTTGAACAGAAGGAAGATATAAAGTTGCTGCAGGCCCTCTTAGCGGCAAGTAAGAAATCAATCACTAGAAAGTGGCTAAATCCAATACCACCTACATTAGAAGATTGGCACGAAATTATCTTGGAAATATTTAAAATGGAAAAGTTGACTTATTCCCTGAGAATTCAAAAAGAAAAATTTTATCAAATCTGGATAAATGGATTGTATATATAACCCCAATGCGAGCAGACTTTAGATGACTCTCCTAATGATTTATACTGCTCTTCTCATCAACACAGTAATATTGCTAACGTAAGCACCCCTAGTCTAAATGTCTTTTTTTTTGTTTTCTTTTGGAAAATAGAGAATTAACACAAGTAAAGGGAAAGATTTGGGAAAGGGATAAAAAATGGAAAAATTAAGTAAATAAGTACATAGGGATTGGATAATTATGTCTGCGGGCAGGAGCAAGCATGAACAAATTAGGATATAAACACCTACAATGGTTGTTACATAGGCTTATATACAACATTTTGGACCAGTGGAAATGGTCCAGAAGAGTTATATGGAAACTATTATTACCATTTTTCTGAACAACTAATACCATTACTTAGCCTAATAGATTAGAATTACCACAGTACATAATTATTTATTTAAGTGTTTAATTTCCTTTTATATCATCTCAATGTGTACCTAAGAATGTATAAATAATTATAGTTTTATACATATAAAAAAATGGAAAAGGTTATATGTGTGAAAAAGTACATGATATTTGTGAATTCCTTATCCAAATAAAAATAAAATTTTTTTAAAAAAGAGCATTACATTTGGTCTCAGCATCCTTCCAGAATATAAGCAGCAGGAGTAGACCTTTCAGACCCTTCAGCCTGTCACAGCATTCAATCTGTAGAGTTACATGGCCATTTTACATCCTTGCCATTGACCACAACCTCTAATTGTAAATGTTTCAAACAGAAATTAACCTGCAAGCTGGAATGCTCCACTTGAAAATGTTTGCTTTTGAGGACTTAGCTGTTGGCCTTTTGTCACCCAAGATTTCTGCCCATTAAGCTTCAGCCGTCCTTTTCGTGCAACCCTTCAAAAGTTCTAAATTGGTTTTATATTGCCTCCCCATTCTGAAATAACGCATTAATATCTTTAAATTTAATCTGCAAACCAATTATTTCATCCCTTCTTTTACATCCACCTCAATTCTGCCACTGTCCTTCTCACTTTTACTACACTTCCTTCCTTTCAGGAATTACATTCTTTGTATACGTTAATGTAGCCGGCCGGTGGTGTAGAGGCATCAGCACCGGATTTCAAGGTGAATGGTCGGGAGTTCGAATCCAGCTGGCTCCTTCCACACTTTCCATTGTACTAGGTTGAGCGTTGAGCTAGCAACACGGCCTTGTAAAAAAACAGTAATTGCTACAGAAATGGCAAAAATGCGCAAAAAGGAACAATATATCAATGTATATCAATACCCATCCAAGTGGGACACCGATGCTTATTTTCCGACAACACAAAAAACATTTTCAGCCTCAGGTAAGATTATGCAGGCACTTTTTCTTAATTCTGCCAAATCTATTCTCCGCACTTCCACAAATGCCTTGTGCACATCAGCTCTCCATGATCTCATCAGGAACTAGATGAAGATTTACATCTCATCGTCTTGTGTATCAGAGGTCTGAGGAGACACATTCCTACAAACCTGCTTGGCCAATTGATCCAGTTTCTTTGCATCTTTCTTTTCTTCTTCTCGCCTCTGTATTTCTTCAAGGATTTCACGTTGCTTCAAAAACAGTAAGAATTTAATATTACATTAAAATATCATTAAACTATTTAAAGCTATATGCAAAAAGCAAAATATAGGGGAACTCAGCAGGTCAGGCAGCATCTGCGGAGCAAAACGAGCAATCCACATTTCAGATTTGGAATCCCTCCAGCAGCTCGTTTTTTGCATCCGCAGCCTTTTGTATCTCCAGGATTCTAAAAGGCAGCTAATTTTGCAGCTGAAAAATGAAAAGCAAGCATACCTCAGAGGAGAAACAAGAGAAAATCTGCAGATGCTGGAAATTCAAACGAAACACACAAAATGCAAAGTTTTGGTCTTTTGATAGATTAATACCTTGAACATAGGAGCCATGCTTAGGATATTTTAAAAAGATAACAATATTGGCAGTATGATTGGCTGTGAGAAAGGAATGTTTCAGTTGCAGGGGAATACTAATGGACGGGTATTTGGACAATAAATTTGCAAATGGAACTCAAAGGAATGAACAGTAAGTGGTAAAATATTGCAATGTAGTGGAACATGGGAATGGATTCCTAAAGGTAGCATGGTAGATGAATTACTAATTGGTCCATGCACAGAATATTAAAGCAGGCAATCATTGCAGAAAAGCAGTAAGAACATAAGATATAGGAGCAGAATTAGGTCATTCAGTCCATCAAGAATGTTCCTCCATTTCATCATTGGTGACCTAATTTCCCTCTCAACACCAACCTCCTGCTTTCTCCCCGTATCCCTTCATGCCCTGACCAATCAAGAATCTATCAACCTCTGCCTTAAATATACGTTTGTACATAAAGACTTGGCCTCCACAGCTGTGGCAGAGAAATCCAAAGATTCTCCACTCTCCGGCTAAAGAAAATCCTCTTTATTATCTCAATTCTATAAGGACATCCCTCTATTCTGAGGCTGTGTCCTCTGGTCTTAGACTGTCTCACCATGGGAAACATCCTCTCCACATTCACTATATCAAGGCCTTTCACAATACGATAGGTTTCAATGAGGTCACCCCTCATTCTTCTGAATTCTAGTGAATACAGTCCCAGAGCCATCAAATGCTCCTCATATGACAAGCCATTCAATCCTGGAGTCATTTTTGTGAATTTCCTTTGAACTTTCTCCAGTTTCACTACATCCTTTCTAAGATAAGGGGCCCAAAACTGCTCACAATAGTCCAAGTGAGGCCTTATCAATGCTTTATAAAGTCTCACATTACATGCATGCTTTTATATTCTAGTCCTCTTGAAATGAATGCTAACATTGCATTTACCTTCTTCACCACTAACTCAACCTGCAACCTACAAGGACTCCCAAGAACCTTTGTACGTCAGTTTTTGTATTTTCTCTCCATTTAGAAAATAGTTAACCCTTTCATTTCTTCTGCCAATGTGCATGACCGTACACTTCCCTACACTGTTTTCGATCTGCCATTTCTTTACGTATTCTCCTAATCTGTCCAGGTACTTCTGTAGCCTCTCTACTTCCTCAAACCTACCTGCCCCTCCACCAACCTTCATATCATCTGCAAACTTTGCAAAAAAGCCATCAATTCCTTCATCCAAATCATGTGTCCCAACACAGAACACCATTTGTCATCAGTAGCCAGTCAGAAAAGGCTCCTTCTATTTCCACTCTTTGCCTCCTGCAAATCAGCCACTTCTTTATCAATGCAAAAATCTTTCCCATAATACCATGGGCTCGTAGCTTGTTAAGCAGCTTCATGTGTGGCATCTTGTCAAATGCCTTCTGAAAATCCAAGTACACAACATCAACCGATTCTCCTTTGTCTATCCTGCTTGTTACTTCTTCAAAGAATTCCAACAGATTTCTCAGTAAGATTTTCCCTTGAGGAATCCATGCTGACTAGTCTATTTTATCATCCTTAACAATCGACTCCAGCATCTTCCCAATCACTGAGGTCAGACTAACTGGCCTATAATTTCCTTTTTTCTGCCTCTCTCTCTTCCTGAAGAGTGAAGTGACATTTGTAGTTTTTCAGTCTTCTGGAACCATTCCAGAATCTAGTGATCCTTGAAAGATCATTACTAATACTTCCACAATCTATACCATCTGATCCAAGTGACTGATCTGCCTTACAGCAGATAGAACCATAGAACATTACAGCATGGAAACAAGCCTTTTGGCCCTTCTTGGCTGTGCCAAACCATTTTTCTGCCTAGTCCCACTGACCTGCACCTGGACCATATCCCTCCATACACCTCTCATCCATGTACCTGTCCAAGTTTTTCTAAAATTTTAAAAGTGAGCCCGTATTTACCACTTCATCCGGCAGCTCATTCCACACTCCCACCACTCTGTGTGAAGAAGCCCCCCCCCCATGTTCCCTTTAAACTTTTCCCCCTTCACCCTTAACCTATGTTCTCTGGTTTTTTTCTCCCCTAGCCTCAATGGAAAAAGCCTGCTTACATTCACTCTATCTGTACCCATCATAATTTTATATACCTCTATCAAATTTCCCCTCATTCTTTGACACTCCAGGGAATAAAGTCCTAACCTATTCAACCTTTCTCTGTAACTGAGTTTCTCAAGTCCCGGCAACATCCTTGTAAACCTTCTCTGCACTCTTTCAACCTTATTAATATCCTTCCTGTAATTTGATGACCAAAACTGCACACAATACTCCAAATTCGGCCTCACCAATGCCTTATACAACCTCACCATAACATTCCAACTCTTATACTCAATACTTTGATTAATAAAGGCCAATGAACCAAAAGCTCTCTTTACGACCCTAACTACCTATGACGCCACTTTTAGGGAATTTTGTATCTGTATTCCCAGATCCCTCTGTTCTACTGCACTCCTCAGTGCCTTACCATTTACCTTGTATGTTCTACCTTGGTTTGTCCTTCCAAAGTGCAATACCTCACACTTGTCTGTATTAAACTCCATCTGCCATTTTTCAGCCCATTTTCCCAGCTGGTCCAAATCTCTCTGCAAGCTTTGAAAACCTTCCTCACTGTCCACTACACCTCCAATCTTTGTATCATCAGCAAATTTGCTGATCCAATTTACCACATTGTCATTCAGATCATTGATATAGATGACAAATAACAATGGACCCAGCACTGATCCCTGTGGCACACCACTAGTCACAGGCCTCCATTCAGAGAAGCAATCCTCCACTACCACTCTCTGGCTTCTTCCATTGAGCCAATTGTCTAATCCAATTTACTACCTCTCTATGTATACCTAGCGAGTGAATCTTCCTAACTAACCTCCCATGCGGGACCTTGTCAAAGGCCTTACTGAAGTCCATGTAGACAACATCCACTGCCTTCCCTTCATCCACTTTCCTAGTAACCTCCTCGAAAAACTCTAATAGATTGGATAAACATGACCTACCACACACAAAGCCATGTTGAATCTCCCTAATAAGTCCCTGTCTATCCAAATGCTTGTAGATTCTGTCTCTTAGTACTCCTTCCAATAACTTACCTACTACCAACGTTAAACTTACCGGCCTATAATTTCCCAGACTACTTTTAGAGCCTTTTTTGAACAATGGAACAACATGAGCTCCAATCCTCCGGCACCTCACCCATAGATACCGACATTTTAAGTATATCTGCAATTTCAACACTAGTCTCCTTCAAGGTCCGAGGGAATACCCTGTCAGGTCCTGGGGATTTATCTACTCTGATTTGCCTCAAGATAGCAAGCACCTCCTCCTCTTCAATCTGTACAGTTTCCAAGATCTCACTACTTGTTTCCCTTATTTCCATACACTCCATGCCAGTTTCCTTAGTAAATACAGACGCAAAAAAACCCATTTAAGATCTCCCCCATTTCTTTTGATTCCATAGCCGACCACTCTGATCTTCAGAGGACCAATTTTATCCCTTACTATCCTTTTGCTCTTAATATACCTGTAGAAGCTCTTTGGATTATCCTTCACCTTGACTGCCAAAGCAACCTCATGTCTTCTTTTAGCCCTCGTGATTTCTTTCCGTTATTTTTTCACACTTTTTATACTCGTCAAGCACCTTATTTGTTCTGTTTCCTATACATGTCATATATTTCTCTCTTCTTCTTTATCAGAGTTCCATTATCCATTGAGAACCGAGGTTCCTTATTCTTATTCACTTTGCCTTTAATCCTGACAGGAACATACAAATGCTGCAGTCTCAAAATTTCTCCTTTGAAGGCCTCCTCAAAGTTTAGAACCTCAACCCGAGGACCAAATCTATCTTTATCCATGATCAAGTTGAAACTAATGGTGTTATGATCACTGGAACCAAAGTGTTCCCCTTGTGACGAGAATACACATAGATTAAGATGTTAGCTGTCCTGTGCTGGCACCAGTGGGATCAGCAGTTGGTCTGCCACCTGTCTTCAGGAGAGAGAGAGATAAGGAAAACAATGGAGCAGCATTTGGAGATGTTAATGAAAGGACGGGAGAGTTTAACAGAAGGAGAGCTGTCAAGATCGGCTCCCCCTTTGAACCCTGAACTGTTTGAAGTGATGGACAGGTGATAGCTCAGCAGGGGGATAAAAAGGGACAGGTTCGCTAAGGCAAGACACACACGACACCCCGAGGTAACGAGACCCTGGAAGCGGTGCGTCTCCCACAAGTCGGTGGGAAGTTTTGGAAGGCTGGTCGCAGGACCAAGCCATAGACGCACAGGGTGGAAAGGCACGATCAGCGGGAACCTGGTGTGTGTCCGCCCTTGCCTGGGTGCCAGGTTCACCACAGAGAAACGATCGTATCTGGAAACTGAGGGGTCAGGGTCGGTGACCTCAGAAGACATCACAAAGGACTCGCCCGAAAGCTGACTGCGAAGGTCTGTGTGGAAGCCGTTTGAATATTCATTCGTTTTTCTCTCTCTCTCCCTCCCCCCACTGTCCATCTCCCACGGCAGTGATTACGGTGAACTGAACTGAACTCAATTGAACTGAACTTTGCGTCACTTTGAAACTGGTCATTTACCCCTAGCCGACGATAGAGCTTGATTGATCCTGTTATCTTAATTCTGTGTACATGTGTGTTATCATTGCTGAACTGTTGCATTTATTATCCTTTTGATTAGAGTACTGTGTTGCTTGTTTCTTTAATAAAAATTTCTTAGTTCTAGTAATCCAGACTCCAACTGAGTGATCCATTTCTGCTGGTTTGGCAACCCAGTTACGGGGTACGTAACACCCTACACACACTTCCATCACCTGTCCTAACTCGGTTCCTAATAGGAGATCTAATATTGCATCCTCTCTAGTCAGTATCTCTATATATTGATTTAGAAAACTTTCCTGACCAAATTTTACAAACTCTAACCCGTCTAGACCTTTAACAGTAAAATCCCCTATCACAACTTTATGTTTCCTGCAGTTGTCTGCTATCTCTCTGCAGATTTGCTCGTTTCCTGCAGTTGTCTGCTATCTCTCTGCAGATTTGCTCCTCCAATTCTCGCTGACTATTGGGTGGTCTATAATACAACGCCACTAATGTGGTCATACGTTTCCTGTTTCTCAGCTCCACCCATATGGCCTCGGTAAACAACCCCTCTAATCTGTCCTGCCTGAGCACTGCTGTAACATTTTCCCTGACTAGCAAAGCCACCCCCCCCCCACCCTTCATTCCTCTGCCTCTATCCCATCTGAAACATCGGAACCCTGGAACATTAAGCTGCCAGTCCTGCCCCTCCTGTAGCCAAGTTTCACTAATGTTGTAATTCCACGTGTCAATCCATGCTCTCAACTCATCTGCCTTCCCCACAATACTCCTTGCATTGAAGTAGAAACACCTCAGAAGATTTTTACCACCACACACAACCCTTCTATTTGTGACTTTGCATGAACTTTTAACATCATTTATTTTCACCCCCGCTCCACTATCTGCTGTGGCACTCTGGTTCCCATTCCCCTGCAAATCTAGTTTAAACCCTCCCCAATAGCACTAACAAACCTCCCTGCAAGGATATTGGTCTCCTTGTAGTTCAGCTGTAACCCATCTCTCTTGTACAGGTCCCACCTGCCCTAGAAGAGGTCCCAATGATCCTGAAATCTGAAACCCTGCCCCCTACACCAGTCCCTCAGCCACATGGTCATCCGCCAGAGCATCCTACTCTTACCCTCACTGGCACATAGCACAGGTAGCAATCCTGAGATTACCACCCTTGAGGTCCTACTTTTTACCTACCTACCAAGCTCTCCATACTCACCCTTCAGGACCTCCTCACTCTTTCTTCCTACGTCATTGGTACCGACATGTACCATGACATCTGCTGATCACCCTCCCACTTCAGAATGCTGTGCACGTGATCAGAGACATCTCTGACCCTGACCCTGGCACCCGGGAGGCAAGAAACCACCCGGGAGTCTCTGTCACAACCACAGAACCTCCTGTCCGTATCTCTAACTATCGAGTCCCCTATCACTACAGCTCTCCTCTTCTTCCACCCTCCCTTCTGAACTACAGAACCAGACTCAGTGCCAGAGATCCGGCTGCCGCAGCTTGTCCCAGTTAAGTCACCCCCCGCCAACAGTATCCAAATCGGTATCCTTGTTGTTGAAGGGAACCCTGCTCTGCCTGCCCTTTCCCCTTCCCTCGCCTGACGGTAACCCAATTACCTGTGCGCTACTCTTCTGGCGTAACTACCTCCCTGAAACTGCTATCTATAAACTCCTCATTCTCCTGAATGATCCAGAAGTCATCCAGCTCCTGCTCCAGTTCCCTAACATGTTTTGTTAGGAGCTGCAGCTGGATGCACTTCTTGCAGGTGTCGTTGTCAGGGACACCAGAGGTCTCCCTGACTTCCCACATCCTGCAAGAGGAGCATCCTGTCTGGCATTCTCTCTACTCTAAGCAAACAAAACAAAACTTACCGGAACCTACCCTCGCCTCTGCCTGTTCACGCCAAAGCCGTCCCACTCTGCTCCCTCTCACTCCACTGCCCGCTGTATATGTGGTCTTTTTTTAAACCTTTGGCGCTCTACGTCTTGCGCCTGCCCAGGCTAGTCTCTTTCCCCGAGCAGTGTAAAAAAAAAAGACTTCTCTCTGAGATTCCTTCACTCCTTCACTCTCAGCCTCTTGCTCCAATTTAAAGAAGAGAATGGGAAAAAAAAACAAGTTTTCCATTTTCAATTACTAAAACATTAGTTAAGTCACAGTGTAGAGTTCTGGTCACATTATGGAAAATAAGAATGCCAGCCCTGCAGTAAGGGTGTAAAGGAAAGTTGTGAGGATGATAAAATTACCAGGTCTGAAAAATATCAATTATTAGGCTACACTGAAAATTTCTCGGTTTGTATTAAAAGTGGACAGAAGTACAAGAACCCTAGATTGGATGAACAGAAAAAAATCATGTCCCTTAAAAAAGTGGCTAAAATTTTCAAGTAATTGATGGGATTAGTGTTGACATAAACCTTCTCAACCGACATATGGTGGGAGTCTGGAACTTAGTGAAAGGAAGGTGGGGGTAAAATACTTGGCATCTTTAAAAACATATTTTAGCACTTAAGTTGCCAAGTCTACCACTTTCCAAAAACTGGAAAGTAGATTTAGCCCAAATAATTATCTTATTTTGATTTGAACAGGCAGGAGGGATGAAATCTCTCGTCCCTGTACACTGCTGATTCTATTAAAATGGACCATCCAGCCCATCATTCTCCTCCTTCCTGAACTGTAATATTCACTGTCAAAGGCAAGACTAGTATCCCTACCAGCCAGAAACAAAATGCGGCCAATTACTTGACAATGCAGCTCCTTATTCTCACATCTTGATATATCATTCTTAATCGTTGCCCATCCAGCTCTTTTGCGGCATTGAAAAGGGGACTTTATTTTTGCTTGAATTGCTCCACATAAATGGATCTTGTAGCAATGTAGTCAACATTACTACCACTGACAGCTTAGCACAACAATTAGGACTTCCACATTTACCTAAAAATTCCAAAGTCATAGGCAATTACATGAGATATCATCATCTATTGTACAGGGAACTTCTCTGAGCTACCAAACACTACTTTAAGACCAGAGGAACCAACAAAAAAATGAAGTGCAGTCCTCAGATCATCACTAGACCACTGTTCAGGGCTAAAGACTGGTTGGTCAGGAGCAATCAATCAAAGTAGCATGTGACTGTGTTGGTCTAAAGTCTAGGCTGTTAGTAGATTTCACTCCTTGGAGATCAAGGAGTCACAGAAGGGAAGGTGAAGGGAAGGTGGACATAAAGCTTGTGGATATTACTGGCAATTTCTGAATATTGAGCAAAGGATGGAGGGAGAGGAACCAGTTGAAAAGGGGAAAATTTAACAGACCATGAATGAGCATGTCCTCGCCCACCGGTCTAGCATACGTATGGACTAAAGAATTGTAGAGAGTTAAACTTCCCAATTATGATCAGTGCTCTATAAACTTTGTCTCATGTTATAAAGTTTGATAACAAAACAGAAACAAGCCACATGGATAGACAGTGTGTATACACACACACACACACACACACACGAATTGACGTTATAACGGTCCTGCTGTCCTGTAAAGACTATCACTAGTGCTCAGAGTCAATGGCTTTGGAACCTGCTTCAAGCGACAGGAAAGGAAACACGGTGAATGGCAAGAACCTCCCGATGTTTCCATGCAACAAAGGAAATATTCTAAAAGGAATAAAGTCAAACCCACCATTTTCTCTTCGTGCTTCTTTTTCTGTTCCATCCTGCGCTGTTGTTCCTGCGCAAGCCGCTCCCTCTGCTCCTGTTGGTTCTTCAGCATCTCCTCATAGAAAGACTTGGAAGGAGGGATGTTGTGTTCACTGAGAAAGGACTGCACATGATCCACCAAGAGGAATATCATCACCTACCAGGAGAAACTCCGTCACAGTACTGCAGCTTCCTCAGGCAAAATGAGAGAACCACCCCATTTTAAGAACACAACATTTGGGTAGAATTAGACTTCTTTTAAGAAGAGAATCCACTGGTATACTTCCACTACTGAATTTATCAGGGTACCACATTAAGAATGCTTCCCAATTCTCAGCTACAACCCATTTATTTGGACAAACTGGCATTAGGTACACACACAACTAGCCTGGGGTTCTACTAAATATTAACCATGGAAACAATTAGCTATCTTACACTCCAGCAATCCCAAACGTAACCCCTTGTGCTATGAGGCAAAGACGATAGACCGCAACATGGTCCTGGCCTTCATAGCAAGGAGTAAACCATGAGTCCACAATTCCCAATAGCAAAAAGAAGATTCCCTTACAGGTGAACCTATTGAATCAAGCAAATAACGCAGCTGTTTTAAAACTCATCACTGTTCTATCATAACATGTACAAGCAGTGAGGCTGTTGTCAAGCTAGTGTGCTCTCACATTCAACTGGATGTTTCTGTGTCACTTCGACTGTGACACTGAGTTCAAGTTATTTTGCAAGTCCCCCAGTTTTCTCACCTCTCCGCAAAAATCTTTGGCCCGGTTCACCAGCTCTGCCCGCAGCTGGTTCAGCTTTTCATTTGACAGCCCCTTTGTTCTCTTCAGCTCAATTTCTGGAGGTCTGTAGTTAGGAGAGAGAAGCAGCATTAGCACGAAACCAAAGAGCCACACGGTGGGTAGAGCCGCAGCCCCACCTCTCCAGCAACCCAGGTTCAACCCTGAGCTCCGTTGTAGACTATGTGGAGTTTGCACGCTCTCTCTGTGACTGTCCACCCATAACCCGCCTAAGTAGTCCAGTTTCCTCTCAAATTCCAAAGATATTGGTGGGGTGGTTGGTAGGTTACACTGCGGTTGCAAATTGCTCGAAGGCTACGTCCACACTAGACCAGATAATTTTGAAAACGCCAGTTTTGAGTAAAAACGATAGGTATCCACACCAAGCGTTTTTCAAAATATCTCTGTCCACACTGGAACGGACATTTGGGCGAATCTCCTCCTACTGGGCATGCGCAGGACACACAGAAAACAAGAGGAAACGGTATACTTGGTGCACGTTTGTCCAGTTACAGACTAGAAAAACTTTAAAGGAATTGCTGTTGGCTTTCCCGCAGGAGGACTTAAAACTAAAAAAAAACAAATACTGGAGCGTATGGAGGCGACCGACAGGGAGTTCACGGACAGTATGACCCAGCTGACGACGAACATTGAAAAACTGACTAACACTTGCATTAATAAAGCACCTTGTTAAATGTATAAAACGTCTGCATCAGTGTTATCTTGTATTTCCATACAATGTTACATTAGGCTGTTACAGATCTATTGTCAGAGAAGTACTTGCATAAATAGGTAAAGCACCTTCATACAAGCAAGGACAGAAAACAAGGCAAAGTGAGTATACTTATTTATTCAGTAAGCTATGGGTCAAAGTATTTGGTGAGTACATTTCTAACTCTTCTGGCTTCAGTCTCGTTGCCGTCTGTTCTGAAATTGTTAGGTTATGTGGGGGGCTGCGTTCAAGAAAACAACGAAATGCGGCGCTGCGGCTATCTGTTCCAGCACGTCATGACAGCGTTTTTAAATAGTCAAAAAAGCACACTTTACAATTTAACTCTCACGCCGTTCACACTGACTGCGCGTTATAACAGCCGTATAGCAGTGCTTACGCAGTACCGAGAAGCAGAAAAGGTATTGTTGTTGTGGTGTTGTCATGACAGCGTTTTTAAATCTCTCCGTTCACCCCGTCCACACTACAATGCGCAACAATCATTTTCAAATTTACACACTCTGGAGAGTGTCTTAGAAAAGCTCCGTTTCAATGTGGATGGAGGGTCAAAACGAAGAGAAAAGGCTTCGTTTTCAAAATTATCCGGCGTAGTGTGGACATAGCCTCAGAGTGTAGATGAGCGGCAGAATCTACAGCTCAATGGAATCTAGGGGAGTGAAAAGGGATCGGTGTCATTGGGTAGTTGATGATCCGCATTGACTTTAAGGGCCGAAGGGTGCAATCCCATGAAGAGAGATTCCATGAAAAATCTGTGCAGCGAACTGACCCTCACTGCAGCCACTACATCAACACATTACCACCTCTGAAAGAAGGATAGCTCAAAAACATCTCAGCCCTCGGGTCTGGCATTTCATTTGGATTTTAATCGCTAACTGCCTCGTTCTCTTTCAGCAAAGCCTTTAATATGCCTTTGTCACCAGCCTGTGTATCTCTAGGTCTCTGTGTCCTACAATACTCCCCAGGTCCCTGTCATTCACTGTGTCTGTCCTGATCAGGTTTAACTTTCCAAAACGCCTAACTTTGCATTTGCCTGAGTTACATTTCATCAGCCATTACTTTGCCCCCTTTCCCAGTTGTTCCGGATGCTGTCTTCGCACTGTCAGTTTTGATGCCGTCTGCAAGATTAGTATCCGTGCCACCTACCTATATTCACATCCAAACCATTAATATAGATGATAAACAACAGTGAACCAGCACCTATCCCTATGGCATACCACTGGTCATAG
The DNA here is from genome assembly GCF_963921235.1 of Mobula hypostoma. Taxonomy (NCBI): domain Eukaryota; kingdom Metazoa; phylum Chordata; class Chondrichthyes; order Myliobatiformes; family Myliobatidae; genus Mobula; species Mobula hypostoma. The sequence continues at coordinate 97,950,398 of NC_086097.1, forward strand.
GCCTCCAATCCGAAAAGCAACCCTCCAATACCACTCCCTGACTTCTTCCACCAAGCCAATTTGCCAGCTTACCCTGGATCCCTTGCGATCTCACCTTCTGGACCAGCCTACTAAATCAGACAATGTCTACCACCCTACCATTGTTAATCATCTTGGTTGGTTCCAAAATCACAAGGTGTGACTATGTAAACAAAGTCTGTTGGAATAGTAAGGACAATGTTACACAGCAGGAAGCCTCTGCCACATGAGACCTGGAAAGCAATTACAGTCCTTATATGGACAATGAGGATTGCTAAAGCTTTGGGAATAACCATATAACCATAACAGCACAGAAACAGGTCACCTCTGCCCTTCTAGTCCGTGCCGAACGCTTACTCTCACCTAGTCCCATCTACCTGCACTCAGCCCATAACCCTCCATTCCTCTCCTGTCCATATACCTGTCCAATTTTTTTTTAAATGACAAAATCGAACCTACCTCTACCACTTCTGCTGGAAGCTCATTCCACACGGCTACCACTCTCTGAGTAAAGAAGTTCCCCCTCGTGTTACCCCTAATCTTTTGACCCTTAACTCTCAACTCATGTCCTCTTGTTTGAATCTTCCCCACTCTCAATGGAAAAAGCCTATCCACGTCAACTCTATCTATCCCCCTCATAATTTTGAATACCTCCATCAAGTCCGGTGAATCAGGTGCAATCTTTTAGTGTTCTACAGATGTTAGTCATGAACTGCAAACAGCACAATTGCAAACAAGGAGGGACCAAGAGAATGTCAAACATGAACTTGGTGTGCAGAGTGACATTTCAAAATCTTAAATTAGCTGGTAGGGTAGACAGATATGTGCTAAGTGAAAGTTAATGGAGGGAAATTTAAACAAAAAGCAAATCCACTGTAGATGCTGGAAATCTGAAATAAAAACAGAAACTGCTGGAAACACCTAGCAGGAGAGGAAGCATCTGCGGAAAGAGGAGAAGAATGAATGTTACTGGCCCAAGACCCCTCATCGGAACTGGGAGAGAGAGAAAGAAAACCAGTTGTTCACAGCAGGGAAGGCTGGAGAGGGGCAAAGAGAATATCTTGGATAGGAAGAGACCAGACGGGTTACTGAGGCAATTAGAGACAGATTATGCTTCTTTTTTTTTAAAAAAAAGCTAAGGGTGAATCCCAGCAGATCAACCTGTACCAAAAAAAAAGGAAACACTGAGACAAACTCACAGATGCATGATTGGCTGAAATGGCTAGTAGAAAGAGTTACCAAGTTGAAATGATTAGCTTTATTTGTCACATATCCTTCCTTCCTTGAGCCCTTAACTCCTGGTGGAGTCGTCGGGGCGCTATCATGACAAGTTTTGCACCAGTCTGTTCCATCTGTTGCGGTTGTGTGTCAGAGCCTGCATCACCACAAATGTTTTCCCTGTCCATTCTTTAATGTTGTCCATCCATCTTTTCCTCTGTCTACCCCTCCTTCTCTTCCCCTCCACAGTTCCTTGTAGAACGGTCTTTGCAAGACCACCGGATCTTGTTACGTGGCCGTTACCATCTCAGCTTTCTTTTCTTCATCGTTGTGAGAAGGTCTTCATGGGAGCCATTGTGGTGCTGGATGGTCTTGTGGACCTGCCCATTTGTGATGTGGTCCATATAAATCGAAACAGACAGTGAAATGCGTCATTTGCGTCAACGAGCAACACAGTTCAAAGGTGTGCGGGGGGGGGGCCCACAAGTAGCACTATGGTTCCAGCACCAACAGAGCATGCCCACAAGTTACTAACCCTAATCCATACGTCTCTGGAATGTGGGAGGAAAGCAAAGCACTCAGCAGAAAGCCACGCGGTCACAGCGGAACATACAAACTCCTGACAGACAGCGGTGGGAACTGAATGTAGACTGCTGGATTTGTAAAGTGTAACACTAACCACTTCATCCTGCTGTGCCTGCCTGCCGCCTACCAACAGGAGAGTCAGTACTCAGCCCTGAAAGCTGCAGTGAGACCAGGCGAAAGATAAGATGGTGTTTGTCAGGAGGCCACACACAGGTAGGTCAGAGTGGGAGAAGGGTGCTGAAATAAAGTGGTAGCATGGATCCTCCAGTGGAACGCTAACCACCTGTGAACACTGAACGCTGTACACAGGGAAGGGCAAAGCAGATGAGAAACACAATTCCATATGGAAAACGTGTCTGGGTCACTGGATAGTGGGAAAGGAAAAAGTAAATGAACAAGTTTTGAATCTCTTTAAGATTGAATAGGGAAGTGCCCAGAAGACAAGAGAATATTTGGTGGGGACAGAAGAGAGGACCAGGAACTTGCAAAAAGAGGAGACACTTCAAATTAGTAAAAGGCAAGAGCAACAAGTATCCAGCAGCGAAATCTTGTTAAGAGTTGGCAGAAGGCCCTTACCAGGAAATAGTTATCCCAGGAGAGCCCAACTTTAAATGTACGGATGGAAATCACAATGGACATTTACAAAATGGAGAAGATAACAGCATCTGTTAATCATAAGTTGGAACAATTTGATTCATACTGGGAAAAATAGTTTAACTACATAACACCTCATACGCTTGATTTTATTCTCACAAGTCAATAACTATGTTGTTTAAAAAAAAAATCACTCTCTATTTATGTACAGTTTTTTTCTTTGGATTGTTCTTTCTTTCCTCTCCTTTCTATAAGTGTATACCTCAGATAAATATTATGTGGAGATTTGTGACAAATATGACTAAATGATATATATGTACAGTATCTGAAATACATCTTATGGAAATGTTTATTTGATGATGAACTTCAAGAAAAAAATAAATTACAAAAAAAAAGAGTTGGCAGAAGGATGGGATGGGGAGGCTGATAAGGAAAGTGAGGACTGAAGGAACTTCGTTTTCATTCTGTCCAGGAGAGTAAGGATAGACTCATCAAGGATTCTATCCACTAGGAAGCCATGGTTTAGGAGGAAGGAAAGAAATATTTCAGAGGCACTTTCATGGAAAGCTTTTATTTCACAAAAACATGAAGTTGTATTTGGTAGCAGAATGGACAAAAGGAGCCCTGTCATAAGATTACCATTAAGCTTCTTGGCGAGTTTTTCTCCAAAGCCTTTTCCTTCTAATGCCTTTACAGGACAGCACTTGTATGAAAACACCAAGGCCCACTGACTCTAGGACAGCAGTTGTCCCAGATGTACTAGACACGTCCTCTCACTAGATTACAAATGAGCAACACGACACAAGCTAGGATTTAACCATAAGGTCACATGGATGCACATTTGGAAAGCAATAACACGATGAAAGGCATTGAATAGCAGTGGAAGGTCAAAGATGTGGCTGTCATTTTAAGTGTGAAGCAATGGGTAGTAAATTTGAAGAGGCAGCATGGATTTCACACGAAGGAGAACGGTGACATTGTTAAGAGGGAGGAAGTAAAAAAAGGAAATCTATCAGAGGGAAGGACATGGGAGGGCTAAAGCCAAGTGTGTGGCTTTTCCCAAAGAGGTTTCACGTAGGGAAGAAACACAATAAACAATTCAACAGTGAATCAAGGTCAGCCTGCACTACTCTCTCTCACACGGGCCTCCACATTCAGCAACAAATTAACCATCTGAAGACTTTGGTTTGTGGAAGGAAATCCTCGCAGTAAGGTGGAGAATGTTCACACTACAGACAGCCATGGCCAAGGCCAGAATCAAACCCGAATCACTGGAGCTATGCAGTTTATTCCTTAAAATAACAAATCTAATCTCATCTCAGAATTCCAGATCAAGCCTTTCACTCTCCTGTGAAATCTATTACACCCAGCAGTGACTCAACTTTGCAACCATCTACAAATTTACTATCTGTCCTTTCCATTCCAATATCCTATACTACTCTACCTCAATGCTACTACATACTGCCTCGCCATGTTCCCTCCTGATAGTGTCCACTAAACGTTTAAAATCCTTTCAAAAGTTCCTTGGGCACAGCTATTGCTTCACAGCTTCATCAGCCTCGGTTCAATTCTGACCTCTGACTCTTTAAGTGTAGTGTTTGCAACCGGCTCCCTGTGACAGACCAGGGTTTCCCCAGATAGTCTGCTTTCGTCACAAATCCCAAGAATATGTGGACTGCTGGGTTAATTGGCCACTGTAAATTGCCCCAATTGTGTATATGAGTGGTGGAATCGGTGGGGGGGGGGGAGTTGATGGGGTGAACGCAATGGGATTCACGTAGGATTACTGTAAAAGAACGCGTGATGTGAAAATTCAGTGGCTGCAAGACTTCATTCCATGATGTATCACTTCATAACCAACAAATCTTCATCGATGTCCCCTGATTACAGGGATCATTACATCAAGCCTCTCGCTGCTTCCTGCATCCATGCAGAGCTCATCAATTTCATCAACTTTGCCTCCAACTCCCACCCTGCCCTTCAATTTACCTGGTCCATTTCCGACACCTTCCTCCCCTTTTTCACTCTGTCTCTCTCTATCTCTGGAGACAGTGTATCCACTGATGTCTATTATAAACCCACGGACTCTCACAGCTACCTGGACTATACCTCTTCCCACCCTGTTACCATCCCCTTCTCTCAATTCCTCCATCTCTGCCGCATCTGCTCTCAGGATGAGGCTTTCATTCTAGAATGAAGGAGATGTCCTCTTTCCTCAAAGAAAGGGGCTTCCCTTCCTCCACCATCAACACTGCCCTCAATCGCTTCTCTTCTATTTCACACAGGTCTGCCCTCACTCCATTCTCCCACCAGGGATCGAGTTCCTCTTGTCCTCACCTACCACCCCACCAGGCTCTGCATCCAGCACATAATTCCTCGTAACTGCTGCTATTTCCAACGGGATCCCACCACCAAGCACATCTTTCCCTCCTCACACCACCCCATTTTCCGCAGGGATTGCTCCCTGTGTCTCCCTTGTCCATATGTCCCTCCCCACTGATCTCCCTCCTGGCACTTATCCTTGCAAGTGGAACAAGTGCTACATCTGCCCCTACACCTCCTCCCTCACCACCATTCAGGACCTCAAACAGTCCTTCCAGGTGAGGCGACATTTCACCTGTGAGTCTGTTGGACTCATCTACTGTATCCGGTGCTCCCAGTGTGGCCTCCTGTACATTGTTGAGACCAGACACAGATTGGGAGACCGCTTCGCCAAGCACCTACACTCCATCCACCAGAAAAAGAGGGATCTCCCAGTGGCCACCCATTTTAATTCCACTTCCCATTCTGACATGTCTATCCATGGCCTCCTCTACTGTCACGATGAGGCCACACTTAGGGTGGAGGAGTAACACCTTATATTCCATCTGGGTAGCCTCCAACCTGATGGCATGAACATCGATTTCTCTAACTTCCAGTAATGCCCCCCCCTTCCCCACAGCTCCTCCACCACTCTCCATCCCCTTTCCCTCTCTCACCTTATCTCCTTACTTGTCCATCACCTTCTTCTGGTCCTTCCCCCCCTTTTCTTTCTTCCACGGCCTTCTGTCCTCTCCTATTAGATCCCCGCTTCTCCAGCCCTGTATCTCTTTCATCAATCAACTTCCCAGCTCTTTATTTCACTCCTCCCCCCTCCACCTTGTGGTTCTTTCTCCCCTCCCCCCACTTTCTTACGCTGACTACTCATCTTTTTTTTTCCAGTCCCAATGGCCCGAAACATCGACTGTACTTTTTTCCACAGATGCTCTGAGTTCCTCCAGCATCTTGTGTGCGTTGCAAGGATTTCCAGCATGCGCGAGTTTTCTCTTGTGTGTGAAGAATGTGCAGTTCATCATCCTCCAAGCAACACAATTTCAGAGAGACTTCTAGCATTAGTCTGGCAAGAAACTGGATACAGCTCAGAACATCACGGAAACCAGTCTCTGCTCTACATCTCACTGCCTCAGTAACCAGCCAGTACAATCATCGACCCCATCTCACCCTGAACACTCTCTCTTCTCCCATCTCCCATTGAGCAGAAGATACAAAAACTTGAAAGCACATTCCATTGAGCTCAAGGACAGCTTCCATCCTGCAGTTATCAGACTCTTGAACAGACACTTTATACAATAAAATGGACCACTGACCTCACAATCTACCTTGTAATAATCCTGTACCTTATTGTTTACAGGTGGCCCCCGTTTTCCGAACGTTCGCTTTACGACACGTCGCTGTTACGAAAGTCCTACATTAGTCACCTGTTTTCGCTAACAGAAGGTGTTTTCACTGTTACGAAAAAAGGCAGCGCGCACCCTGAGCAGCCGCTCTCCCCCGGAACTGCATTCTAGCCTGCGCTTAAACACGTGCTTTATCTCGATTTATTTTGTGCATCCGTGACCAAGATGAGTTCTGAGGTATCGGAAAAGCTTAAAAGAGCTCGTAAGGGTATTACACTTAGCGTAAGTCTAGACATAATTAAGCATTTCAATCGTGGCGAACGAAGTAAGGACATTGTCCGTGCATTGAACTTGCCTGCGTCTGCCATTCGCACTATTTATACACAGAGAGAAATAACTTTGAAAGCTGCCGATGTTACTGTTGGCTCTGCTCGTAGCAAAATGGTCTCTCTTAGTCGGTATCCAATAATGGATAAAATGGAAAGTCTATTGCTTGAGTGGATTGATGGGTGTACAAAGCATAGTGTTCCGTTAAGTTTTCTTATACTTAAAGAGAAATCAGTCAGTCTTTTTAATAAGCTGAAACAGAAAGCACTGGACGATGGTGATGAAAGTGTTGCGAAAGTGGAATTTAAAGGTAGTCATGGGTGGTTTGATCGGTTTCTGAGGTGAGGGCAGCTTTATAGTTTAAGCAGTGGTCCCCAACCTCCGGGCCACGAACCGATACGTGGCCTCAAAGAATGTAGTAGTGCAGTAATAGTCGGAACGCACCCAGCACATCTTTAAGAAAAAAGCCGAAATAAACAAGCTAATTAATTAGGTACCACCTGGCACGTAAACGTCAGCCCAGATCAGAGGCGATTGTCAATTGTGTCAGGTGGTTATTCGTATAAGCAAGTGTTTAACTGTGACGAAACTGCAATTTATTGGAGTCTTCCCAATTCCGGTAAGTGACACTACACTGTACATACATTATTTCTACTTTATATAGACTGTGTATTTTTATGTGTTATTTGGTATGATTTGGCAGCTTCATAGCTTAAAGGTTACTGGAGAGAGTGTTTCTGCTGAGAGCGCTTCCGTGAGATTTTTGCTGCGCTAGACAGTGCTGCAGAAAAGCATTTCTACTTTATATAGGCTGTGTATTTATCATATCATTCCTGCTTTTACTATATGTTACTGTTATTTTAGGTTTTGTGTGTTATTTGGCGTGATTTTGTAGGTTATTTTTTGGGTCTGGGAACGCTCAAAAATTTTTCCCATATTAATAAATGGTAATTGCTTCTTCACTTTATGACATTCTGGCTTATGAACTGTTTCATAGGAACGCTCTACCTTCGGATAGCGGGGGAAATCTGTACCTGCATTGCACTTTCTCTGTCGCTGTTATACTTTATTCTGCATTGTTATTGTTTTACCTTGTTCTACCTCAATGTACTGTGTAATGATCTGATCTGTATGAATAATATGCAAGACAAACTTTTCACTGTACATGTAACAGTAATAAACCAGTAAACTGTAGCACCCATGATATTTCACAAGTATCTCAATAACATATTAAAATAGCTGTTTTATTTCCAACACACTAAACCTCAACAAGTTTTTTTTAAACACCCTCATCATTTCCTAGCTGAGCACTCCATGGGCATCTTGAATAGCAGATAACCTCCTGGGCATTGAAAGTGTAACCGCCTGGGCTTGATTGTACAATTTATGAAACAGAAGAACAACTTCCATCAAATTCCAGAGAGACTGATATAGTAATAACAAAGAACTCACACATCTGGATAGTTGGGTGGGCAAGTAACATGCAAGTCCACTGCCACATGGCTATCTTCAACACTGCCCACTCCCCGAGGGTGCAGCACAATACAGATTTCAGGGGGGCGTTTCACCTGGAACACAAACATGGGTTCACATTCATTAACAAGAGCAAAGGAAGACGTCTCCGTCCCTAGCTAAGAAGGACAAACTAGGGCTACTGAAAAGTTGCTTTGCTAGATGCAAATATCAAGGATGCACTGACTAATTACAAAGGTATGCATAGAGACAGAAGAGACCGCAGATGCTGGAGCAGCAAACAATCTGCTCGGGCACTCAGCGGGTCGAGCAGCATCTGTGGAGGGGAAGGAATTGTCAAGACCCTGTAGCAGGACCTGAGAATGAGGTAACCGTTCCCTGCAGGTCTGCTATCTGATCCCGGCTCTTGGACATCCAGCAGTGAGAAAAGGCACTTTACAAGTGATGCCACATTTTTGATGGCATCATGGACAGACACAAAAAAAGTTAAAACAATTCATCATGTTATATGGCTGGGAAACAAAGGATTTTTGGAGCATTGGTTAATTGGTAACTTCAAAGTTAAAAGTTGGAAGTACATTTATTATCAAAGTATGTATACATTATACAACCTTGAGATTCATCTCCTTACAGGCAGCCACAAAACAAAGGAACCCCATAGAACCCATTACAAAAAGACCGTCATACACCCAATGTGCTGAAAAAAAGTTGTGCAAATAATAAAAGTAAGCAAATAACATTGAGAACTGTAGTTCACAAAAGTGAGTTCCTAGCCATGAAGCCAGGAGCCCATTTGTTGTAGGCCACGGCCTCAGTTCAGCGTGGAGACGAGTGAACTTCACAGAGCAGCGAGCTCAACATCAGCCCATCCCTTTGCTCTGGCCATGACACCCTGGTCATTCCAATCTGACACAGCACATACATTAGCCAAACCTTGGATCGTTCCTCACTCTCGAGCCTAGGTCCTACCACCTCAATTCAGCCTGTCCCCAACCTCCCCAATCTTGTTTGGCACTTAAATTTCCTCACGGAATGCTCTTCTATGTTCCTCACTGAAGCTCCCATTCCCCTTGTGTGGATTTGACAGTAAAGGGGGTTTATGAGGCTTTGAGATTACACGGTGTAGTGCAGTACAGATCGCTATCTGCTGACTGCCGACTGATTCTCAACAATGCCCGTTTTCACGAACTGGATTCATCACAGCTTGTAGGCACTGTCACAGAAAAACAATGGAAGGTTCTCCCTTCCCTTCCATTCTCCCTCCAATCACCCTGCTCAATCCTCCTTGCACAGCTGCCTTCTCCCATCTACTATGCTCTTGTTCACTCCCCTTTACTCCCTCCATCTTTCTGCCCAGTCCTCACTCTGCATCTCTCCACCCCACTCCTCCTTCCTTACCCTTTACTTCTCCCCCTTTCCCCGAGAACTGGGGCTCCCAATCTTTTTTATGCCACAAAACTCTACCATTAACCAAGGGGTCTGTGAACCCCAAAGTTGGGAACCCCTGCTCTAGAACCTCCCATCTCCCACCCTTCCTCAATAATGCTCCCATCAATCTCTGTCCACTTCTCCTGCCATTACCCCCCCCACCACAAACCTCTCCAACCTCTTCCTCGACCAACGTAAACTCCCCTTCCCAGCACCTCCTCCCCACTCTGCCTCCCCACCGTCCCACCCTCATCCCTACCCCACTCCAAACAGCCCCATCTCCCCTAACCTTTCCTCCCCACCATTCCCCCTCATCCCCACCCGCCCCACTTCCTCTTCCAGCTCCCTCCCCTCCGCCTCTACCTTCCACGGGTCCTGCTCACGCAGGTCTCGGAAGTCCTGGCCGTAGATGGAGTTCAAGGCCTGCACCTCGGCTTCTTGAATGTCTGCGTAGCTCTCGGGCTCCTCCAGGCTCATAGCCGCCGCAACCACCGCGCCTCCTCCTGTCGGCCCGAACCGGGAGTCCGGCGGCCTCCCCGTCTCCCACAGCGCCAGGCCAGCGTGTCGCCGAGGGGCAGCCGCTCGCTCCTCGGCATCACGGTGGGGGGCGGCGCCGGGACCGCTGAGCCCAGCACCTCCCCCGGAACCGGGGCGGCCTTCCGGTTCACGCAGGGAACCGCTCACGGCGCGGCGTGGGTCGGGCGGCCGGCTGGGCGCTGCTTTCCGCCGCCACCGCTCCATCTGGCCTCTACTCGCACCATCTCTACACCCCCGGAGCAGCTGGGTCTGACTGCACCAACATGGGGCAGGGTGCCTGCTGAATGGCAGGGGAGGCTAAAGAGAGCTGGGCTATCCACATTAATACAGCACCCGAACATGTCCTGAAATGTCGACTGCGCTCCTATCCATGGACGCTGCCTGGCCTGCTGAGCTCCTCCAGCATCGTGTGTGTGTGTGTTGCTTTGGATTTCCAGCCTCTGCAGACTTTCTCTTCTTTCTAACAACTTGCATCACTGTCTGGTACAGAAACTGCCCTGCAGCGGACAGGAGGGCTCTACAACAGGTAGTTAAAACTGCCCAACGCCTGCTTCTCCAACTGATCGGTGTCCCTCAGCCACCACTGGCAATAACATGTCTTCCATTCACAACCCACTGTTGTCTAGATGGGCACCTGCTTCACCCCAGTAACCTCTGGCAATCCATGGATCCCAGTCTAACCTTCCCCTCCAGTAATCCATCACAGTTTGCCTCTCCTAGACTCACTTGGCTTCAACTTTGGATTTAAACTGAGTAATCAGGCAAACGAGAAGTATTGAAATAGGAAGGATTAAAGACTGTATTCAAGATGTATCCAGACTAAAAACGTATTTTTTTAAACTGTTGATAATGGAGATTTAAATACAAGTAATTCCGATGAACAATCTCTGAAATATTAAACTGTTTTATCTAATCCATAAGGTCATATATATAGAGGAGCAGAATTAGGCCATTGAGTTTGCTCTGCCATTCCATCATAGCTGATTTATTATCCCTCAACCCCATTCTCCAGCCTTCTCCCAATAACCTTTGATGTCTTTACTAACCTCTGCTTTAAATATACCCGATGGCTTACCAATGAATTCCACAGGTTCACCACCCTCCGGCTAAAGATATTCCTCATTTTTGTTGTAAAAGGACATCCTTCTATTCTGAGGCTGTGCCCTCTGGTCCTGGGCTTCCCCTCTACAGGAAACATCATCTCCTCATCCATTCTATCTAGCCCTTTCAACATTCAATGTTTCAATGAGATCCACTCTCACTCTCCTGAACTCTAGCGAGGACAGGTCCAGAGCCATCAAACACTCCTCATATGAAAACCTTGCAGAAGCAAACCTCCTCTAGACTATCTCCAATGCCATCACATGCTTTCTTAGATAATATGGTGGTGCAGCCTGTCAGAATGCTCTCCATGGTACATCTGTAGAAATTTTTGAGTGTTTTAGGTGCTAAACCAAATCTCCTCAAACTCCTAATGAAATATAGCTGTTGTCTTGCCTTCTTTATAGCTGCATCAATATTTTGGGACCAGGTCAGAGCCTCAGAGATATGGACACCCAGGAACATGAAACTGCTCACTCTCTCCACTTCTGATCCCTCTATGAGGACTGGTGTGTGTTCCTTCATCTTATCCTTCCTGAAGTCCACAATCAGTTCTTTAGTCTTGCTGACGTTGAGTGTAAGATTGTTGCTGCAACAACACGCAACTAACTGGTATATCTCACTCCTGTACACCCTGTCATCTCCATCTGAGACTCCGCCAACAATGTTTGTATCATCATCAAATTTATAGATGGCATTTGAGCTAAGCCTAGCCACACAACCATGGGTATAGAAAAAGTAGAGCAGTAGGCTAAGCACACACCCCTGAGGGTGTTGATCATCAGCAAGGTGCTATTAGCAATCTGCACAGATTGTGGTCTTCTGGTTAGGAAGTCAAGGATCCAATTACAATCAACTCTTTAGAAAGAGATGACATGAGACTGGAAGATGTAGAATCCTTGTGGGTAGAGTTAAGAAACCGTAAGGGTAAAAAGACCCTGATGGGAGCTACAAACAGGTCTCAGAACAGTAGCCAGGATGTGGGGTACAAACTACAATGGGAGATAGATAAGAAATGTAAAAACGGCCATGTTACAATAGTCATAAGCGATTTCAATATGCAGGCAGTTTAGGAAAATCGGGTTGGTGATGGACCCCAAGACAGAATTTGTAGAATACCTACAAGATGGCTGGATTGGGTGTTGTGTAATGAACCAGATTTGATTAGGGAGTTGAAGGTAAAGGAACCCTTAGGAGGCAATGTCCACATCAATGTGAATTCACTTTGTAATTTGAGAGGGAGAAGCTGAAGTCAGATGTATTAGTATTACTGTGGAGGAAAGGGAATTACAAAAGCATGAGAGAGGAGCTGGCCAAAGTTGACTGGAAAGGGACACAAGCAGGGAATTTGGCAGAACAGCAATGGAGTTTGTGAGAGCAATTTAGTACGTGCAGGACAGATACATCCCAAAGCAGTATTGTAGTATTCTAAAGACAGGATGATGCAACTATGGCCAACAAAGAAAGTCAAAGTAAAAGCAAAAGACAGGCCATATAATCGAGGAAACATTAGTGGAAAGTTAGTGAGAAACTTTTAGAAACCAATGAAGGTAGCTAAAAAAGGCATAAGGGGGGAAAGATCAAATATGAAGGTAAGCTAGCCAACATATCATAGAGGATACCTGAAGTTTTTTTTCAGATATATACGGAAAGAGAGGCAACAGTAGATATTGAAACACTCACAACACGCCGGAGGAACTCAGCAGCTCAGACAGTTTGCTGCCCGACCTGCTGAGTTCCTCCGGCGTGTGAGTGTTGCTTTGACCCCAGCATCTGCAGATTATTTTGTGAGTAGATATTGGACTGTTGGAAAATGACACTGGAGGGTAGTAACAGGAGACAAGGAAAGGGCAGATGAACTGAATAAGTATTTTGCATTAGTCTTCACTGGAAGACACTCGCAGTATGCCCGAGGTTCAAGAGTGTCAGGAGGTGGAAGTGTGTGAACTTTCCATTACTAGCGGAAGTTTCTTGGGAAACTGAGAGGTCTGAAGGTAGGTAAGTCATCTGGATAGATGGTGTTCTGAAAGAGGTGGCCGAAGAGATTGTGGAGGCATTAGTAATGATCTTTCAAGAATCATTAGATTCTGGAATGGTTCCAGAGGACTGGAAAATTGCAAATGACACTCCACACTTCAAGTAGAGAGGAAGGCAGAAGAAAGGAAATTATAGGCCAATTAGTCTGAACTCAGTGGTTGGGAAGATGTTGGAGTTGATTGTTAACAATGTAGCTTCAGAGTGCTTGGAGGCAAATAAAATAGGATAAAGTCAGCATGGTTTCCTTAGGGGAAAATCTTGCCTGACAAACCTATTAGAATTCTTTGAGGAAATAACAAGCAGGATAAAGAAAGAAAAATCAGTAGATGTTACGTACTTGGATTTTCAGAAGGCATTTGACAAGGTGCCACACGTGAGGCTGCTTAACGAGATAACAGCCCATGGTGTTACAGGGAAGGTACTAGCATTGGCTGATTGGCAGGAGGCAAAGAGTGGAATAAAGGGAGACTTTTCTAATTGGCTGTCAGTGATTAGTGGTGTTTCACAAGGGTGGGTTTTGAAAACACCTCTTTTTACTTTTTATGTCAATGTTTTGGATGACAGAATCGATGGCTTTGTGGATAGCTTTGCAAATGATACAAAGATAGGTGGAGGGGCAGGTAGTGTTGAGGAAGCATGGAGGCTGCAGAAGGACTTGAACGATTTAGGAGAATGAACTAAGCAGTGGCAAATGAAATACAGTGTTGGGAGCTTAGGGTGAAACACTTTGGTAGAAGGAATATGTCGAGTACCTTTTCACTATGTCTTATAACAAGCAACAATTATCTCAGAGTAGATCAATTATAAGTGCATTTATTTGATTTGCAGCAAGGCATCACGAACCCCGTGACGGGAATAAAGAACCAGCAGAGATGGAAAACACTTTGGAGTCTAATATTGCTATAAACTAATAATATTTATTAGTGACTATGCAATACAGTAATATAAATGTAAATAAATCAAACAGGTTAGCAATGATTATATGTATAAGTAAGGATATCAGTAAGTGTGGAATATATATGTATGAAAAACCAAGCTTCTTTAAGTCTGGGGTAAAAAGATACAGTCTTACGATGATGAGTAAAGTTCAGTTCAGTTCGTGGTATTTAGTTGAGTAGCGATGGAGAGTGAGAGAGAGCTTTGAGTCTTCAGTTGAGCTGATGCCGTCGATCTTCTTGTCCTCCAAAATCCTTCACAAGTCACCGACTGTAACTTTAACAAGGGGGACCGGTTTTCTGTGGTGGAGCTATCACCCAGGCAAGGGTGGACACATAGACAACTACCCACCAGTCAACCCCTTCTCCTCCTTCCACTGCAAGAGCGATTGGATTGATCCTCCAAAACCCACTTTCTCTGCAGGCACAACAATGCTCATTCAGTGTCCAGATCATGTGTCTGAGGTCTGTATCATCTGACCTCTTATTTATCTCACCGTGCTGAGCATCACCTGTCATTCAAAGAGTCCCTCCTTCCTTGGTCTGTGAAGAAATACAAGCAGGCAGAAATCTCCTTGAAAGTAACATCAATAATGTGCTGTTGGTCACCATAGCAACTTTCGAGCTGCTCGGTGCCCGGTGCTATCTCCAAAGTAGAAATCCAAAGTTACCTCCTGTGCCCTAACGGGACAGTCCAACCATTAATCTTCGTCTCTCTCTCTCTCTTTTCAAACAAACCATCGGTGATAAATAACTCTCTCTCTCTCTCTCTCTCTTCTAACAGTTAATAGGGGCACTCCAGGATCCCCTCACAAAAGGAAGACTGGCACTGCACAAGAATTGGTGAAAGCTTTGGAAAAAACAAACACTATCATCATTCTTTTATACACAAGTGTTAACTACCCATACTTTAGTTCAAGGAAAGTGTGGATTTCGCAACACTCACAACACGCTGGAGGAACTCAGCAGGTCGGGCAGCATCCGTGGAAAAGATCGGTCGATGTTTCCACGGATGCTGCCCGACCTGCTGAGTTCCTCCAGCGTGTTGTGAGTGTTGCTTTGACCCCAGCATCTGCAGATTATTTTGTGTTTAGGGTGCATTTTGTCCTTCTGCTTAATCAATGTACAGTATTAGGCATTCTTACAGTAATGCATCTGCTGGTTTGCAGTTTGTCAAGGACTCAAGTTCTATTGGCATAATTTTGCAGGAACACGATTAAAAAAACACTCTGGTACAATACAGGTTCCATTTTGTTACAAGTAAAGTACATTTCCACATTCCCTCCTTTTTGTCATTTCATGACAACTCTACATTTCACCAAATACATTAATTGAAATATGTTTATAAAGCAATGATGCAGTTTCAAAGCCCAACCCAAAATTCCCTTTTTGTCCGTCCATGTCAATGAGCACCCATTCCTTTTCTTAATATTCTCTTCTTCATCCTGTTATTTCTCACAAAAATTGTAAAAGAATAACAGCCATTATTCTAACACCAATTGTTATTTCATAATACAGAGTAGTTATCTACCATCTTCTCAGTGTTCTGAATGGCCAACGTCCACCTTCCAGAGTGTAGTAGTTGTGATACCGATCCCTCACTTTCTTAACCTTCTCAGATGTAGTTTGCCAAGTTAGCTATATTTTCTGATTTATCACATATGTAAGAGCAGCATTCTTGCTCTATCAGGGCACAAAAGCACCCCTTTTCTGACAGAATAAAATCCAAAGCCATTCTGTTCTGGAATGCTACTGTATGAACAGCCAGCAGTTCTGCCAACAACTTGGTAGATGCTTGCTGGGTTTGATCAAAGGGACAGGCAGTCTCTTTCGCTATTTTCTCCAAAGCCGATGCCATATTAATCAGTTGCTGGGACAATCTTGCAGTCCCAAACGCAAGAAAAGCAATCATCCAAAATCACTTGGCCTCTGGTGCCACCGGACCAAGGGCCAGGTTTCACAAATGAAGCACTATGTAGGCAAGTTAAGAGCAGCCCTTCCAGGGCCATGACTCTCTCCACCTCCCCTCATACTGAGGGGAAACGTCCGGCAGCCGGGGGTGGGCCCAGTAAGCACATACCCAATAAGTTCCATTCAGCAAATGGGGAGGACTGAAATTTGTCTGTTCCGTACATGTAACTGCTCCACAGATAGGGGTCCTTGCCCCTCACATTGCAGTGCCATGTTACCTGATCAACACCCGCGGCCACTGCGTCGGACAGTTTCATGTGAGGAACCTGGTCCCAATACTTCTTGTGACTGCACCAATCCCTCTTAAACGGAGGAACATACCATGCATTAAAACACTCGTAATGGCAATCTGTGTCTGTTTCCGGGTTTCAGTTTGTTTCCACTCATTCCCGAGCGTGGACGCTGAACCCATTTGTTGGAATTAAAGGGAACCGCCCATAGCGGGACTCCGCCTTCACCATGGAATGGAACATGGGTAGAAAGTCAAACATGCTGAAATGTTCAATCTTTGGGCATATTCATTACCGAAAAGGAAAGAGATATAAGCAGGGGCACTGTTTATATGTGCCCAGGCGTCCCTTAGTTCCAGCTTCGCCAGTGGGAGCAGGGCGATCGGTGCAGTGTTGAGGGGTAATTCCCTCCTCCTCACCCTCCAGGAAAAGAGTACTGTGCCCTGCGGCAGTGATGGTCACTTTACGTGGCTCAGCCGTGCCATCCTATCCGTCTCGTTTGGTTGGAGGGCCCAAAGTTGCGGTGGGACTTTGGAGAGTAAGAGTTCCACATCAGCACTGAACAACAGCTCTTGTACAACCTCCGCTCCTAATGTACGAGGGAGCGATCAAAGAAAGTCCTCACCTCCTTCCAGTCGCCACAGACACCATTCAGTCGTTTCCGGGACCTTCTGTCATGGCGGTCCTCACTGAGCCTTCACCATTGGTCCAAGGTCCTAGGTCCTTTGCGCTTCACTTCTGGAAACTGCCGGAGTCAGGTGGGGTTCGGTTTTCGGGATCACTGAACCATGCGGGGAAGATGCGCGACTGCCACAGCACCGGAATCACAATTATGGCAATATTTCAGAACAATTTCCTTGCCGATATAGGGGTCCAATTTCTGATGCATACAATGGTCATTTCCAGCGAGTACAGGTAAAATAATAGTGCTATTTACCGAGTTGCAGGTCTAAACCGGATCTAGAGAAATCTCTGGGGCCCTTAAAGGCACTTTCGCAAAAATAATTCCAAATTCTTTGAAAAGTGGGCAGATATACAAAATAGGTTGACTGCTGCTGAAATACTATCATGCACAATGCCTCCCTGGTATACGTACATTAAGTCCCTCAGGAATGCAGGTAATACTAGCTCACAGTTTACACAATAAATCTCTCCCACATGTGTTTACAGGCACATCCAGAGAGAGTAGAAAGGTATGAACGAAATCCTGGGCTCCTGTGCTAACCTCCACCGGGGCTCATTTCGGGACATCAATAGGCTGTCCTCTGTTTGGGAAGGTCAGAGCGCAATTCCGGCCGAAGATGGTTTGCAATAATACTACTTGCCGGTCTCCTGGCTTGCTCTTTCAGCAGTCCGGAATAATATTATTCTCCACACTAACCTCTACCTTGTGTCTCCATAATCTAAGACCAACTAGCATTTTTCAGGAAAGACAGCAAGTAATGCATTGTACTTATTTCTACAAAAATCTTCATTTGGTATGGTGGCAGCATTGTTATGGTGTTCTTGAAAGCCCTGGAATTTAACCTTGTAAAATTCAAATTTGGGCATTAACCATGCCCTCATTAAGGTTTCCAAATCCAGAATACTAGGTTGCCGACTCTAACCAATAGTTGTAAGTTTCTGAATAGCTTTTCCAAACCTGTCTCCAGGTTGGGCAGTTTTCCACCGATTTCCCTTCCCACATTTAGTACACAGTCTGTGCTGGTGTCCGCATATTTACTCCCTTGTCTCATTATTACCAATTTCTAGTCTATTTTTCTCATCTTACTTACAATATTTTCTTTCTTTTGTTCAATGCAGCGTCCTGATGCGATTAAGTTTTGGAGCTCAGTTTCCACAAATCCACTGATTCTTTTTACCCTTACCAGAGAGTCCCTGACACTCTGTATCATACAGACTTGTTGCATCCCTGATGCCAGAGGTGTCCCTGACAATCTTACTATTCAAATTTGGTGCGTCCCCAGACTCTCACCGCTCAAATATAATCCTGTTACGGATCCCCATGCCGAAAGTGTCGGAATATGAGTGAGAGAGAGAGTGAGTGAGTGAGTGAGTGAGTGAGTGAGTGAGTGAGAGAGAGAGAGAGAGAGAGAGGAGGGGAAAACACATTCAATAGACGGTAGCACAGTTCGCAGTGTACTGGACGGGAAAGGGACAGAACCCAGTATCGGCTACTCCACCTCATCTTCCCATGTAGTCCTGACCTTCTGTTAACCAGCCATCTTGTCCTTCATACTTCTGCCAGCTTGCAGACGAGTACTACGTCCATCCAGTGGTACCTAGCAAGTGGCCTACGAATCTGCTGACTGCATTATCTGCGGTTCTACTGTCAAGTCAGAGAATTTGGTTCGGTTATTTATCTAATCTTGGCTTCATTTAATCTTCAGTTCTACAACGTCTGACTTCCTTATAGAGCGAAAACATGTCTTGGGCTGGAACATGTTCAATCACCGTTGTTAGCAGTGGAGGATTTCAAAGGTCTACAACCTTTCAACAAGGTAAATCTCTCTTCATCTCCTACTCACAGCGTGTATTTATGCTCACATGTTCATACATTGAAACACACATGTTCTTGTCACGTGAGGGTCACTGTGAGCATTACCAACAATGTTGGAGTTGTTATGTGCCCATATACCTCATTCAGTATTTTTTCTGTCCCACCGGCCTAAGAGCGTGGGGACTAAGATTTGGGGATCAGGCCTATGCTGGACGGGGGTGGGGAGAGACAGAGATGTGTGAGAGTGAGAGAGAATGTGTGTGTGTGAGAGAGAGAGAAAAAAAGTGAGAGTGTGTGTGTAAGAGATTGTGTTCGTGTTTATTAGCAGAGGGAAAATTACTACTTTGCAAGCAACCTCTCTGCAACAGACAAGCTTTAAAGAGAAAAGATCACCTAACCACACGGAACTATGCTTCCCAGCACACCCCCGTGACCTGTTTGAATTGAGCTGGATCTTAGAGGGTCTCCGTCACGCAGACCGAGAGTCCTGCACACGAGTGCCAGACAACTTCAAGATGAGCTCCAACTTAAGTGCACATTTGGCTGTTTAAGAGTAATGGGCCGTTTTGTTTTTTTTCCTTTACAATACAGGCCCTTCGACCCATAAAGCTGTGCCGAATATGTCCTTACCTTAGAACTACATACGCTTACCCAAGCCCTCTATTTTTCTAAGCTCCGTGTATCCATCCAGGAATCTCCAGAAGACCATAAGACAAAGGAGCAGAAGTAGGCCATTCGGCCCATCGAGTCTGCTCCGCCATTTTATCATGATCTGATCCATTTTATCCTATTTAGTCCCACTGCCCGCCTTCTCACCATAACCTTTGATGCCCTGGCTACTCAGATATCTATCAATCTCTGCCTTAAATACACCCAATAACTTGGCCTCCACTGCTGCCCGTGGCAACAAATTCCATAGATTCACCACCCTCTGATTAAAAAAAAAAAAATTTTCTTAAAAGACCCTATCGTATCTGCCTCCACCATCGCCGCCGGCAGCCTATTCCACACACTCACCACTCCCTGCGTAAAAAACATACCCCTGACATCTCCTCTGTACCTACTTCCAAGCACCTTAAAACTATGCCCTCTCGTGCTAGCCATTTCAGCCCTGAGAAAAAGCCTCTGACTATCCACACAATCAATGCCTCTCATTATCTTGTACACCTCTATCAGGTCACCTCTCATCCTCCATTACTCCAAGGAGAAAAAGCCAAGTTCACTCAACCTATTCTCATAAGGCATTCTCCCCAATCCAGGCAACATCCTTGTAAATCTCCTCTGCAACCTTTCTATGGTTTCCACATCCTTCCTTTGGTGAGGCAACCAAAATTGACCACAGTACTCCAAGTGGGGTCTGACCAGGGTCCTATACAGCTGCAACATTACCTCTCGGCTCTTAAACTCAGTCCCACGATTGATGAAAGCCAATACACCGTATGCCTTCTTAACCACAGAGTCAAACTGTGTAGCAGCTTTGAGTGTCCTATGGTCTCGGTCCCCAAGATCCTCCACACTGCCAAGAGTCTTGCTATTAATGCTATACTCTGCCATCATATTTGACCTACCAAAATGAACCACCTCACACTTATCTGAGTTGAACTCCATCTGCCACTTCTCAGCCCAGTTTTGCATCTTATCAATGTCCCGCTGTAACCTCTAACAGCCCTTCACACAATCCACAACATCCCCAACCTTTGTGTCATCAGCAAATTTACTAACCCATCCCTCCACTTCCTCATTCAGGTCATTTATAAAAATCAAAGAGTAAGGGTCCCAGAACAGCTTCCTGAGGCACACCTCCATGCAGAATATGACCTGTCTACAACCACTCTTTACCTTCTGTGAGCAAGCCAGTTCTGGATCCAGGAAGCAATGTCGCCTTGGACCCCATGCCTTCTTACTTTCTCAATAAGCCTTGCATGGGGTACCTTATCAAATGCCTTGCTAAAATCCATATACACAACATCTACGACTCTACCTTCATGAATGTGTTTAGTCACATCCTCAAAAAATTCAATCAGGCTCGTAAGGCACGACCTGCCTTTGACAAAGCTATGCTGACTATTCCTAATCATATTATGCCTCTCCAAATGTTCATAAATCCTGCCTCTCAGGATCTTCTTTCCATCAACTTACCAACCACTTAAGTAAGACTCACCGGTCTGTAATTTCCTGGGCTATCCCTATTTCCCTTCTTGAATAAGGAAACAACATCCGCAACCCTGCAATCCTCTGGAACCTCTCCCGTCCTCATTGATGATGCAAAGATCATCACCAGAGGCTCAGCAATCTCCTCCCTCGCTTCCCACAGTAGCCTGGGGTATATCCTGTCCGGTCCCGGTGACTTGTCTAACTTGATGCTTTCCAAAAGCTCCAGCACATCCTCTTCCTTAATATCTACATGCTCAAGCTTTTCAGTCCGCTGCGAGTCATCCATACAATTGCCAAGATCCTTTTTCGTAGTGAATACTGAAGCAAAGTATTCATTTAGTACCTCTGCTGTCTCCTCTGGTTCCATTCACACTTCTACACTGTCACATTTGATTGGTCTTATTCTCTCATGTCTTATCCTCTTTCTCTTCACATACTTGTAGAATGCCTTGGGGTTTTCCTTAATCCTGTCCACCAAGGCCTTCTCATGGCCCCTTCTGACTCTCCCAATTTCATTCTTAAACTCCTTCCTGCTAGCCTTATAATCTTCTAGATCTCTATCATTACCTACTTTTTGAACCTTTCATAAGCTCTTCTTTTCTTCTTGACTAGATTTACAACAGCCTTTGTACACCACGGTTCCTGTACCCTACCATCCTTTCCCTGTCTCATTGGAATGTATCTATGCAGAACCCCACGCAAATATCCCCTGAACATTTGCCACATTTCTTCCGTACATTTCCCTGAGAACATCCGTTTCCAATTTATGCTTCCAAGTTCCTGTCTGATAGCCTCATATTTCCCCTTACTCCAATTAAACATTTCCCTAACTTGTCTGTTCCTATCCCCCTCCAATGCTATGGTAAAGGAGATAGAATTGTGACCACTATCTCCAAAATGCTCTCCCACTGAGAGACCTGATACCTGACCAGGTTCATTTCCCAATACCAGATCAAGTACAGCCTCTCCTCTTGTAGGCTTATCTACATATTGTGTCAAGAAACTTCCTGAACACACCTAACAAACTCCACCCCATCTAAACCCCTTAGCTCCTGGGAACTGCCAATCGATATTTGGGAAATTAAAATCTCCCACCACAACTCTGTTATTCTTTCCAGAATCTGCTCCTCAATGTCCCTGCTACTATTGGGTGGTCTATAAAAAACAACCAGTAGAGTTATTGACCCCTTCCTATTCCTAACTTCCACCTACAGAGACTCTGTAGACAACCCATGACTTCCTCCTTTTCTGCAGCAGTGACACTATCTCTGATCAACAGTGCCACATCCCCACCTCTTTTGCCTCCCTCCCTGTCCTTTCTGAAGCATCTAAAGCCTGGCACTCGAAGTAGCCATTCCTGCCCCTGCACCATCCAAGTCTCTGTAATGGCCACATCATAGCTCCAACTGCTGATCCACACTCTAAGCTCATCTGCTTTATTCAAAATACTCCTCACATTAAAATAGATGCAGCTGAAACCATGGGTCTGAATGCATCCCTTCTTTATCACCTGCCCATCCTCCCTTTCGCACTGTCTCCAAGCTTTCCCTATTTGTGAGCCAACCTCCCTTTCCTCCGTCACTTCAGTTCCCACCCCCCAGCAATTCTAGTTTAAACCTCCCCGCCATATTGGTCTCCCTCAGGTTCAAGTGCAACCTGTCCTTTTTGTACAGGTCACACCTGCCCCAGAAGAGGTCTTTTATTTAATAACTGTTTGCTTAAATTGTTTGTGTCATGCTTCTTACATTTGAATGTGATGATTAGATTGCATTTGTGTAGCCCACAAATATCATGAAGTATTAACCCATTCTCTCTCTCCACAAATGCCACCTGACCTGCTGAAGGTATTTTATTTTTATTTTGGATGCCCATTTAGAAAAATCAGTAACTTACTTCTTGTTTTAACAACTGGTTTTATGAGTTCATTGCATCTACATTACCTTTATGTTAAAAATGCAATCTGTGGTTAAAGTCTTTCCATCTAAAGTCTCAAAGAACAAATTCTTACTTCAAAATTGCAAATTTGTTTATGTAGCGCCCTGATTAGGAGTTTTACTGCTATGCTGTAGGTATTTCATTTTAGTAGTTCTGTAAGAGCAGTCAGTTCTGCTTTCAGCCTGCTTGGGTTTGAGCTAAGATAACAGGCTTGTTATTCGATTCAGGAATGTGCTGTCAGCCGATCGGGATAGTGGAATACGGAGAAAGTTCTGGAGAACGCTGGCAGGAGCTGGAGGAGGACAGGAGGGAAGATGGCTCAGGATACTGTACCTGTTGCACAAGGTGCTTTGTGCAGATGAATGGCTTCAGGAAAGAACCACCAATACTCCTGTGGGAGACCCGTTTGTCCGAGGTGGATTACGAGCGACGTTTGGAAGGTGGTGTGTGCTTTCACGCAGACTGAGGGTCCAACACATGAGTGACAGACAAATTCAAGATGAGCTCCAACTTAAGTGCACATTTGGCTGTTTAAGAGTAATGGGCCCTTTTTGTTTCTTGTTCTTTCTTTTATTTAATAACTGTTTGCTTAAATTAACATTCTTAAATATACTTTATAAATTGTATGCAGTGTACAACGCTATTTCATGTCGGGGGCAGTAAATCACACGGCATTCACACAAACCAGGGTTTGGGTGAGTGAGACATCCCAACCTCACGGATTTGGTGGGGCCAAAGTTGTACACATCCTAGATGTATGAAGCCGGAGAAAGGTGGGTTTAATCACCACGGAATCCAGTGGCTGTGAGCGAGGGGGTAATGAGCCACTTTTCCAGAGATGCCCAGAAAAGGGGGGGGGGGGGTTTCATTTAATATAAATATTTTTGTAATGTCTCCTGATTCAAATTACAATGTTAACACAATGTCAATTATCTTAACATATAACACAGATTTATCCACTGTGTGCAATGACTGCAAGACCTAGTCACAAAGCCCTTGCACTGGCTGGGCTCTGCTTCACCATGCTTCTCGGTCACCTCTGGACCTTGAATCTTGCAGCACACAGCCAAGAATGGCACCAGCCAGTTTCAGGAATTTGAGGACAGTTCTCCAGCTGCAGTTGAGAACTGTTCTTGTGTGTATCCCAGGAGAAAAGCCTTTACAGAGCGAGGCTCAACTAATATCTGTGTGCCTTCCTGGACCTACGTGTTCTCTACAGGGAGATGGGTAACTATCTCATATCCAGTGTAGCCATCACAAGTGTGTTTCTGATCATATACAAGGGATCAGCAGGCTGGCCCCTCCTCTCCCCAAGGCAAGGCCTCATTGCTCGTTTCAAAGTTCTTCTGATGAAGCATTCTGTCAGGATGTGTAACTTCTATCATAATTACACTAGAGATGCTGTTATTCCCTATAACCTTGCAGGTACATTCCTGCCTCCTGTGATCGCTAATGAAAATCACAGCTTGTGATAAAATTACGAGTTATAGCAGCAGCAACTGGGAAAACTCCACCTTACCGATAACCTCGCTAACCTTGCTTTTACCCAGAATATTTGACACATCGACTCCCAGAACCCTTTTATTTCAGCACACGTTCCATTGGATAGCTTCGTACCTACATATACTGGTCTTTGTTTGCACTCTGGTAAAAGGATTACTGGTTTGGAATTCCATTGTTGACCACCTACCAATGATGCCCCACCAGGGTTAACTGCACCTGTAAAAACTGCGGATATGGATGTGACCAACAATATTCTCTCTCCCATTTGATCCTCAGTAACATCAACGTAGCATGCCCAGAGTTCGATTTCTCCCCATTTATTTTGAGGATTTGGGATGTTTGCTCAAGGCCAGCATAGATTATTACCACAAAATACTCTGCAGATGCTGGGGTCAACGCAACACACACAACACGCTGGAGGAACTCAGCAGGTCGGGCAGCATCCGTGGAAACGATCGGTCAATGTTTCGGGCCGGAACCCTTCATCAGGACTGTAAAGGGAAGGGGCAGAGGCCCTATAAAGAAGGTGGGAGGACGGTGGGAAGGAGAAGCATTGAGTGTGTCTCTTCAGGCTCCTGTAACTCGCTGATGAAAGCAGAATATAATGTTATAATAATATGTAATTCTTCTCTTCTGCCATCAGATTTCTGAATGGAAATAGAACTCATAAACACTACCCACTACCTCACTCTTCCCCCCCTACTTCCAATACTTATTTAACTTTTTAACATACTGTAATTTGCAATTTTAAAATTATGCTTTGCACTGTACTGCTGCCACCAAACAAATTTCACGACATATTAAATCTGATGCTGTAGATCTGATTTTTTTTCTCTCCCCTTTTGTACTACCTTGATGTACTTGTGTACGCTACGTTCTCTCGGGATGTGCTTGTGTACGCGGCCGCCTCTCGGGATGGCATGCATACAAATATCTTTCAATATAAATCAGTACATGCAACCTGTTGGAAAATCAAGAACGTCACCTCACAGTCAGAAGGCCTGGGTTGTGTGAGCAGTACTTGGCTTCTCGACCCTGTGTAAGTGACCATTCCGTAAACCCACCATCTTTTTCCTCGCTGGAATCACTTTGACAGCACAGCCCAGGGTTTTCTTGATATTACTCTATTTTACCTTAACAGATCATGTAGACAAGAACAAGGAGTAACATCAAAAACACAAAATACTGTTGAACCATCAGTCTCAGTGGCTAATAGGCATCAGGGATACTGCGTCAGATCCACCAGACCAGTAAAGCTGTAGGAATGATTGGAGAAGGTGCTGAGCTCGTCATTCCCAAGCGGCACAGGGATCTAGGATGCTGGCTGGGTCCGCTCCATCAGTTCCAAGTCCAGTAAGTGAGTGATTCCACTGCAAAGCGCATCAGTTCTCAGCCCATTCCTACCCTGGGCCAGATTCCCAAGCACGGGTACCTCTCACCTGGACCACCAACCTCAGGCTCGTGCTGCTCGTGGGTCACTGGAATGACAGACAGACTGCATGGCCACGGTAACACAATCAGCCACCGAGACAGAGCGCGGCCACAAAACCACCTCCTGCAGTGCAGGGAAAGCCGCCGGGAAGTAGTTGCTCACACCAGACAGCCTGACGCCTCACGGTGTAACACTCGTGTGCAGGTGCACATACGGACCAGCAGTGGGCCAATATTGTTCAGTTCTGGTCCCAGTCTGCTGCAGCCCAGGCAGGCAGCGGGGAGGAATACTCCCAATCCGGCCCCGTGTACTTCAGGGCATGCAGGTACATGACCAGGTCCTCGGGAAGGGGGTCTTTCCTGACCATCCGACACTCTCCACATAGCTTGTCCTTCACTGACCCCGGCAGCTGTGCGGTGCCTCCACCCCCGCCAGGGATCTCCTCCGCCTGGCTCTCTGTCTGCCCGCTGGCCCCGGGCCGCGGTTCATCTGGGAGGTCCAGCAGGTCGAGGCTCTCCCGCAGCCGGTGAAGCTCCACCAGGTCCCTCAGTAACTCCTCATCTGTCTTTTCCAGCCTCCCCCCTCTGGCGCGGTGGGAGCCCCAGGCCTCGGTGTTGTACACGGGGTCGTTGACAATGGGGTGGCCCAGGTACTGGAGGTGGACGCGAATCTGGTGTGTGCGGCCGGTGTAGGGCCGGCAGCAAACCACGCTGGACCGCCCGTTGTAGCTCAGCCTCTGGAAGGCAGTGCGGCAGGGCTTACCAGCGGGGTGCACCCGGCATACGCCCACCTTGTAGGAGACCACCAGGATGGGTTCCTCACACATCACGTCGCCATCGGGGAACTCCCCCTCCACTCGGCACACGTACTCCTTCTGCACCTGCAACGACAGCAACACCTCAACGAGTTGGTGAGGTGACCCCCACCCACCCTTCCTTCACCACGTCCCCCCAGGATCACAGGAAGGTGCAGAGAGGGCACAGCTCAGAACACTAGGAAAACCAGTCTCCCCTTGGGTACTCTGCACTGGTAAAGCAGCCAACAGAATCAAGGACCCACCCCACCCACTGTCTCTTCTCCCCCACCCCATCAGAGTTAAAATACCAAAGCATGCACTATCATCAGGCTGAAGCACAGCTTCTGTCTCAATGTTACTGTATGAACCCCTAGTATCATAAGGACTCTTGACCTCACAATTTTACCTCACTGTGGCCTTGCACCTTATCACCTGCCTGCACTGCACTTTCTCTGTAAACTCTAAAGCTTTATTCGGCATTGTTATTGCTTTTCCCTTGCAGGACCTCAAGTGAAGTGGTGATATAATCTGAATGAAAAACTAAGAATTTCACTCTGCCACTGACAATATTTAGCAAAATGCAACCACTGGGCCCTAACCATCTTATCCCCCCAATCAAGTCTCTCCCAAAACATCCGGTTCCCCGTATATTTCCATGGGCTGTGTCCCATGTCCCATGCCTCCCACAGCTCCTCAGTTATTAAAGAGCATCCTCAAGTGGGAGGAATGATTTGAGGTGGGAAAAGGCGTACGTCCGCACCGAGTGGTGCAGGAACACCTGCACACCCCATGGAACCAAAGCCGCAGGAAGCCTGCCACGTCCCAAACAGACACAATGGATGGTGGTCAGCTCCATATTATCCCAGCCTGATGCCCACCACCTGGGCAGAGGCTATGCGAAGGTCTGAGAGTCACCGAGCACAGAAACGGATGCCTTGGCCCAAATTGTCGATGCTGACCAAGATACCTTCCTGAGCCAGTCCCATTTGCCCATGTTTGGCCCAGATCTCTCTAAACCTTTCTATCCAAGTACCTGCCCAAATGTGCTTTAAATGGAGTAACTGCACCTCATTCCACATACACACCACCCTGCGGAAAATCTTTGCTGTTCAGACTTCCTTTTAGATCTTTCCCAGCCTGTCGAACGATAGCATTCGTCACTTTAATGGCGAGAAGATCTACTTTGTTGAACTGGAAGATCTTTCCCCCACACCCTACTACTTTCCAATGGTTTTTTCAAACTGTATTAAGTGTAAATTTAGAAAAAATTAGAAGCGATATTTTTGACCCTTCAGTTAAATTTGAAGAAACTTGGAAACCTTTTATGCAACATTTTCATATGATATAATCTGACTTTTCCGAATTTTTTTCTCTAACTTAAATTATATGAATAGAGGAGCGGAGTTGACCACATTACTGAACGTGTCTGATTCAAGATATTGGTCTAGCCCTGTTTTGTTCTGTTTTTTTTTGGGGGGGGTCTCTTTTTCTTTTGGGGATATTTTTTGTTTATATATATATATATATTTTTTTCTTTTTATTTCTTTTTTATGACTAATTTCATTAAGAGTTTGGAAGTCTATTATTCCTATGTTACTTAAAATCCTTTATGTATATGCCGATTAAGATTATTCCAATCTCTTTGTACCAACTTTATTATTGAGGTTACAGTTTTGAAAATTAATAAAAAGATTTAAAAAGGAGGAAGAATGATCTTTCCCCCACACCCTAAACCCATCCCCTCGTCTGAGACTCACCCATCCTGCGGAAAAGACTGTGACCATCCACCGAATCGACATCCTCATGATTTTATAAACCTCTACATACACAAAAGGCATTTGATTGAGAAGAGATGTGACGGAATGATGGTGTTGAGACCAACACTGGATCACAATCATCTTTTATTGAATGGCGAAGCAAGCTCGAAGGGCACCTGCTCTTAATCATGTTCTTGCAATGCATGCTTTTCAACAACAGAAGGCAGCACTGCCTAAGTGAATACGCATGTACCGATACACAGGGGTATACAGATACGCAGTCCTCTGAAAGGGGTAACACAGGTAGGGTGAAGAAAGCATTTGGCACAACTGGCCTTCACTGGTAAGGGCACGGAGTACAGGGATTGGGATGTCATATTACAGAAGAGCCACACTTGCATTAATACGGGTAGTTCTAATCTCTACATTACAGTAATGGATAGACTGGGTCTGATTTTCCTGAAGCAAAGAATGCTGACGGGTGACATAACAGACATGGTGTATGAAATTCTGAGAGATGTTGATAGGATAGACAGCCAAAGTCTCAACAAAGAGGGAAAGGCTATAATGTGAGACTGAGGCAGTTTAAAGTGGTTGAGAGTAATCGGTATTTGGAAGGGGCTGCCACTGGTGGTGGTACAAAACCCAACCACAGTTACGAAGCATCTAGTCCGGTGTTTCCATCAGGAGGGCAGAGGGATTAGGAAAGACAAGATACGATAGTCAGTAGTGATGCCGAGAGTCACAGGGATTAGTATAGACACACGATGGTCAGTAGTGATGCCGAGGGTCACAGGGATTAGTATAGACACACGATGGTCAATAGTAATGCCGAGGGTCACAGGGATTAGTATAGACACACGATGGTCAGCAGTGATGCCGAGAGTCACAGGGATGAGGATAGACACACGATGGTCAGTAGTGATGCCGAGGGTCACAGGGATTAGTATAGACACACGATGGTCAGTAGTGATGCCGAGGGTCACAGGGATTAGTATAGACACACGATGGTCAATAGTAATGCCGAGGGTCACAGGGATTAGTATAGACACACGATGGTCAGCAGTGATGCCGAGAGTCACAGGGATTAGTATAGACACACGATGGTCAGTAGTGATGCCGAGAGTCACAGGGATTAGTATAGACACACGATAGTCAGTAGAGATGCCGAGGGTCACAGGGATTAGTATAGACACACAATGGTCAGTAGTGATGCCGAGAGTCACAGGGATGAGGATAGACACACGATGGTCAGTAGTGATGCCGAGGGTCACAGGGATGAGGATAGACACACGATGGTCAGTAGTGATGCCGAGGGTCACAGGGATTAGTACAGACACACGATGGTCAGCAGTGATTCCGAGGGACACAGGGATGAGGATAGACACACGATGGTCAGTAGTGATGCCGAGGGTCACAGGGATGAGGATAGACACACGATGGTCAGTAGTGATGCCGAGGGTCACAGGGATTAGTACAGACAAACGATGGTCAGCAGTGATGCTGAGGGTCACAGAGATTAGTATGGACACACGATGGTCAGCAGTGATGCCGAGAGTCACAGGGATTAGTATAGAGACACGATGGTCAGCAGTGATTCCGAGGGACACAGGGATTAGTATAGACACATGATGGTCAGAAGGGATTAGTATAGACAGACACGATGATCAGTAGTGATGCCGAGGGTCACAGGGATGAGGATAGACAGACACGATGGTCAGTAGTGATGCCGAGGGTCACAGGGATTAGTACAGACACACGATGGTCAGCAGTGATGCCAAGGGTCACAGGGATTAGTACAGACACACGAGGGTCAGCAGTGATGCCAAGGGTCACAGGGATTAGTACAGACACACGATAGTCAGTAGTGATGCCGAGGGTCACAGGGATGAGGATAGACAGACACGATGGTCAGTAGTGATGGCGAGGCTCACAGGGATTAGTAGAGACACACAATGGTCTACAGTGATGCCGAGGGTAAAAGGGTTGAGTATAGACAGACGATGGTCAGCAGGTATGCCGAGGGTCACAGGGATTAGTATAGACACGCGATGGTCGGTAGTGATGTCAAGGGTCACAGGGATTAGTAGAGACACATGATGGTCAGCAGTGATGCCGAGGGTCACAGGGATTAGTATAGACACACGATGGCCAGTAGTGATGCCGAGGGTCACAGGGATGAGGACAGACAGACACGATTGTCGGTAGTGATGCCAAGGGTCACAGGGATTAGTACAGACACACGATTGTCAGTAGTGATGCCGAGGGTCACAGGGATTAGTACAGACACACGATGGTCAGTAGTGATGCCAAGGGTCACAGGGATGAGGATAGACAGACACGATGGTCAGCAGTGATGCCGAGGGTCACAGGGATTAGTACAGACACACGATGGTCAGCAGTGATGCCGAGGGTCACAGGGATTAGTACAGACACACGATAGTCAGTAGTGATGCCGAGGGTCACAGGGATGAGGATAGACAGACACGATGGTCAGTAGTGATGGCGAGGGTCACAGGGATTAGTACAGACACACGATAGTCAGTAGTGATGCCGAAGGTCACAGGGATTAGTAAAGACACACGATGGTCAGAAGTGATGCCGAGGGTCACAGGGATTAGTATAGAGACACGATGGTCAGCAGTGATGCCGAGGGTCACAGGGATGAGGATAGACAGACACGATGGTCAGCAGTGATGGCGAGGGTCACAGGGATTAGTACAGACACACGACAGTCAGTAGTGATGCCGAGGGTCACAGGGATTAGTATAGAGACACGATGGTCAGCAGTGATGCCGAGTGTCACAGGGATTAGTATAGAGACACGATGGTCAGCAGTGTTGCCGAGGGTCACAGGGATTAGTACAGACACACGATGGTCAGTGATGCCGAGGGTCACAGGGATTAGTACAGACACACGATAGTCAGTAGTGATGCCGAGGGTCACAGGGATGAGGATAGACAGACAATGGTCAGCAGGGATGCCGAGGGTCACAGGGATTAGTACAGATACACGATGGTCAGCAGTGATGCCGAGTGTCACAGAGATTAGTACAGACACACGATGGTCAGCAGTGATGCCGAGGGTCACAGGGATTAGTACAGACACACGATGGTCAGCAGTGATACCTAGCGTCACCGGGATTAGTATAGACACACGATGGTCAGTAGTGATGCTGAAGGTCAGAGGGATTAGTATAGACGCACGATGGTCAGTAGTGATGCAGAGGGTCACAGGGATGAGGATAGACAGACACGATGGTCAGTAGTGATGCCAAGGGTCACAGGGATTAGTATAGACAGACGATGGTCAGTAGTGATGCCGAGGGTCACAGGGATTAGTATAGACACACGATGGTCAGCAGTGATGCCGAGGGTCACAGGGATTAGTATAGACACACGATGGTCAGTAGTGATGCCGAGGGTCACAGTGATTAGTATAGAAACACGATGGTCAGTAGTGATGCCGAGGGTCACAGGGATTAGTATATACAGACACGATGGTCAGTAGTGATGCAGAGTGTCACAGGGATTAGTACAGACACACGATGGTCAGTAGTGATGCCGAGGGTCACAGGGATTAGTACAGACACACGATGGTCAACAGTGATGCCGAGGGACACACGGATTAGTACAGACACACGATGGTCAGCAGTGATGCCGAGGGTCACAGGGATTAGGATACACAGACACGATGGTCAGTAGTGATGCCGAGGGTCACAGGGATTAGTATAGACACACGATGGTCAGCAGTGATGCCGAGGGTCATAGGGATTAGTAGAGACAGACAATGGTCAGCAGGGATGCCGAGGGTCACAGGGATTAGGATACACAGACACGATGGTCAGTAGTGATGCCGAGGGTCACAGGGATTAGTATAGACACACGAGGGTCAGCAGTGATGCCGAGGGTCATAGGGATTAGTAGAGACAGACAATGGTCAGCAGGGATGCCGAGGGTCACAGGGATTAGGATACACAGACACGATGGTCAGTAGTGATGCCGAGGGTCACAGGGATTAGTATAGACACACGACGGTCAGCAGTGATGCCGAGGGTCACAGAGATTAGCACAGACACACAATGGTCAGCAGTGATGCCAAGGGTCACAGCGATTAGTACAGAGACACGATGGTCAGCAGTGATGCCGAGGGTCACAGGGATTAGTACAGACACACGATAGTCAGTAGTGATGCCGAGGATCACAGGGATGAGGATAGACAGACACGATGGTCAGTAGTGATGGCGAGGGTCACAGGGATTAGTATAGACACATGATGGTCAGCAGGGATGAGTGTAGACAGACACGATGGTCAGTAGTGATGTCGAGGGTCACAGGGATTAGTATAGAAACACGATGGTCAGTGATGCCGAGGGTCACAGGGATTAGTAGAGACAGACATTGGTCAGCAGGGATGCCGAGAGTCACAGGGATTAAGATAGAGAGACACGATGGTCAGCAGTGATGCCGAGGGTCACAGGGATTAGTATAGAGACACGATGGTCAGCAGTGATTCCGAGGGACACAGGGATTAGTATAGACACATGATAGTCAGAAGGGATTAGTACAGACAGACACGATGATCAGTAGTGATGCCGAGGGTCACAGGGATTAGTACAGACACACGATGGTCAGTAGTGATGACGAGGGTCACAGGGATTAGTATCGACACACGATGGTCAGCAGTGATACCTAGCGTCACAGGGATTAG
Source organism: Mobula hypostoma (assembly GCF_963921235.1). Taxonomy (NCBI): domain Eukaryota; kingdom Metazoa; phylum Chordata; class Chondrichthyes; order Myliobatiformes; family Myliobatidae; genus Mobula; species Mobula hypostoma. The sequence goes on from NC_086097.1 coordinate 97,983,296, forward strand.
TATAGACACACGATGGTCAGTAGTGATGCCGAGGGTCACAGGGATTAGTACAGAGACACGATAGTCAGTAGTGATGCCGAGGGTCACAGGGATTAGTAGAGACACACGATGGTCAGTAGTGATGACGAGGGTCACAGGGATTAGTATCGACACACGATGGTCAGCAGTAATGCCGAGATTCACAGGGATGAGAATAGACAGACATGAGGGTCAGTATTGATGCCGAGGGTCACAGGGATTAGTATAGACACACGACGGTCAGCAGTGATACCTAGTGTCACAGGGATTAGTATAGACACACGATGGTCAGCAGTGATGCCGAGGGTCACAGGGATTAGTACAGAGACACTATGGTCAGCAGTGATGCCGAGGGACACAGGGATTAGTATAGACACATGATGGTCAGCAGGGATTAGTGTAGACAGACACGATGGTCAGTAGTGATGTCGAGGGTCACAGGGATTAGTATAGAGACACGATGGTCAGCAGTGATACCTAGCGTCACAGGGATGAGGATAGACAGACACGATGGTCAGCAGTGATGCCGAGGGTCACAGGGATTAGTACAGACACACGATGGTCAGCAGTGATGCCGAGGGTCACAGGGATTAGTACAGACACACGATAGTCAGCAGTGATGCCGAGGGTCACAGGGATTAGTACAGACACACGATGGTCAGTAGTGATGCCGAGGGTCACAGGGATTAGTATAGAGACACGATGGTCAGCAGTGATGCTGAGGGTCACAGGGATTAGTACAGACAGACACTATGGTCAGCAGTGATGCCGAGGGTCACAGGGATTAGTATAGACACACGATGGTCAGCAGTGATGCCGAGGGACACAGGGATTAGTATAGACACATGATGGTCAGCAGGGATTAGTATAGACAGACACGATGGTCAGTAGTGATGTCGAGGGTCACAGGGATTAGTATAGAAACACGATGGTCAGTGATGCCGAGGGTCACAGGGATTAGTAGAGACAGACATTGGTCAGCAGGGATGCCGAGGGTCACAGGGATTAAGATAGAGAGACACGATGGTCAGCAGTGAGGCCGAGGGTCACAGGGATTAGTACAGACACACGATGGTCAGTAGTGATGCCGAGGGTCACAGGGATTAGTACAGACACACGATGGTCAGCAGTGATGCCGAGGGACACACGGATTAGTACAGACACACGATGGTCAGTAGTGATGCCGAGGGACACACGGATTAGTACAGACACACGATGGTCAGCAGTGCTGCCGAGGTCACAGAGATTAGTACAGACACACTATGGTCAGCAGTGATGCCGAGGGTCACAGGGATTAGTATAGACACATGATGGTCAGCAGGGATTAGTATAGACAGACACGATGGTCAGTAGTGATGCCGAGGGTCACAGTGATTAGTACAGACACACGATGGTCAGTAGTGATGCCGAGGGTCACAGGGATTAGTACAGACACACGATGGTCAGCAGTGATGCCGAGGGTAACAGGGATTAGTACAGACACACGATAGTCAGTAGTGATGCCGAGGATCACAGGGATGAGGATAGACAGACACGATGGTCAGTAGTGATGGCGAGGGTCACAGGGATTAGTATAGACACACGATGGTCAGCAGTGAAGCCGAGGGACACAGGGATTAGTATAGACACATGATGGTCAGCAGGGATGAGTGTAGACAGACACGATGGTCAGTAGTGATGTCGAGGGTCACAGGGATTAGTATAGAAACACGATGGTCAGTGATGCCGAGAGTCACAGGGATTAGTAGAGACAGACATTGGTCAGCAGGGATGCCGAGGGTCACAGGGATTAGGATAGAGAGACACGATGGTCAGCAGTGATGCCGAGGGACACACGGATTAGTACAGACACACGATGGTCAGCAGTGATGCCGAGGGACACACGGATTAGTACAGACACACGATGGTCAGCAGTGATGCCGAGGGTCACAGGGATTAGTATAGACACACGATAGTCAGTAGTGATGCCGAGGGTCACAGGGATGAGGGTAGACAGACACGATGGTCAGCAGTGATGCCGAGGGTCACAGGGATTAGTATAGACACATGATGGTCAGCAGGGACTAGTGTAGACAGACACGATAGTCAGTAGTGATGCCGAGGATCACAGGGATGAGAATAGACAGACACGATAGTCAGTAGTGATGCCGAGGGTCACAGGGATTAGTATAGAGACACGATGGTCAGCAGTGAATCCGAGGGACACAGGGATTAGTATAGACACATGATAGTCAGAAGGGATTAGTACAGACAGACACGATGATCAGTAGTGATGCCGAGGGTCACAGGGATTAGTCCAGACACACGATGGTCAGTAGTGATGACGAGGGTCACAGGGATTAGTATCGACACACGATGGTCAGCAGTGATGCCGAGATTCACAGGGATGAGAATAGACAGACACGAGGGTCAGTAGTGATGCCGAGGGTCACAGGGATTAGTATAGACACACGACGGTCAGCAGTGATACCTAGCGTCACAGGGATGAGGATAGACAGACACGATGGTCAGCAGTGATGCCGAGGGTCACAGGGATTAGTACAGACACACGATGGTCAGCAGTGATGCCGAGGGTCACAGGGATTAGTACAGACACACGATAGTCAGTAGTGATGCCGAGGGTCACAGGGATGAGGATAGACAGACACGATGGTCAGTAGTGATGGCGAGGGTCACAGGGATTAGTACAGACACACGATGGTCAGTAGTGATGCCGAGGGTCACAGGGATTAGTACAGACACACGATGGTCAGCAGTGATGCCGAGGGTCACAGGGATTAGTACAGACACACGATGGTCAGCAGTGATGCCGAGGGTCACAGGGATTAGTACAGACACACGATGGTCAGTAGTGATGCCGAGGGTCACAGGGATTAGTATAGACACACGATGGTCAGCAGTGATGCTGAGGGTCACAGGGATTAGTACAGACAGACACTATGGTCAGCAGTGATGCCGAGGGTCACAGGGATTAGTATAGACACACGATGGTCAGCAGTGATGCCGAGGGACACAGGGATTAGTATAGACACATGATGGTCAGCAGGGATTAGTATAGACAGACACGATGGTCAGTAGTGATGCCGAGGGTCACAGGGATTAGTACAGACACACGATGGTCAGTAGTGATGCCGAGGGTCACAGGGATGAGGATAGACAGACACGATGGTCAGTAGTGATGGCGAGGGTCACAGGGATTAGTATAGAGACACGATGGTCAGCAGTGATGCTGAGGGTCACAGGGATTAGTACAGACACACGATGGTCAGTAGTGATGCCGAGGGTCACAGGGATGAGGATAGACAGACAATGGTCAGCAGGAATGCCGAGGGTCACAGGGATTAGTACAGATACACGATGGTCAGCAGTGATGCCGAGTGTCACAGAGATTAGTACAGACACACGATGGTCAGCAGTGATACCTAACGTCACCGGGATTAGTACAGACACACGATGGTCAGCAGTGATGCCGAGGGTCACAGGGATTAGTACAGACACACGATGGTCAGCAGTGATACCTAGCGTCACCGGGATTAGTATAGACACACGATGGTCAGTAGTGATGCTGAAGGTCAGAGGGATTAGTATAGACGCACGATGGTCAGTAGTGATGCAGAGGGTCACAGGGATGAGGATAGACAGACACGATGGTCAGAAGTGATGCCAAGGGTCACAGGGATTAGTATAGACAGACGATGGTCAGTAGTGATGCCGAGTGTCACAGGGATTAGTATAGACACACGATAGTCAGTCGTCATGCCGAGGGTCACAGGGATGAGGATAGACACACGATGATCAGCAGTGATGCCGTGGGTCACAGGGATTCATACAGACAGACACGATGGTCAGTGATGCCGAGGGTCATAGGGATTAGTATAGACACACGAGGGTCAGCAGTGATGCCGAGGGTCATAGGGATTAGTACAGACACACGATGGTCAGTAGTGATGCCGAGGGTCAGAGTGATTGGTATAGAGACACGATGGTCAGTGATGCCGAGGGCCACAGGGATTAGTACAGACACACTATGGTCAGCAGTGATACCTAGCGTCACAGGGATGAGTATAGACACACGACGGTCAGCAGTGATGCCGAGGGTCACAGAGATTAGTACAGACACACAATAGTCAGCAGTGATGCCGAGGGTCACAGGGATTAGTACAGACACACGATGGTCAGTAGTGATGCCGAGGGTCACAGGGATGAGGATAGACAGACAATGGTCAGCAGGAATGCCGAGGGTCACAGGGATTAGTACAGGTACACGATGGTCAGCAGTGATGCCGAGTGTCACAGAGATTAGTACAGACACACGATGGTCAGCAGTGATACCTAACGTCACCGGGATTAGTACAGACACACGATGGTCAGCAGTGATGCCGAGGGTCACAGGGATTAGTACAGACACACGATGGTCAGTAGTGATGCTGAAGGTCAGAGGGATTAGTATAGACGCACGATGGTCAGTAGTGATGCAGAGGGTCACAGGGATGAGGATAGACAGACACGATGGTCAGAAGTGATGCCAAGGGTCACAGGGATTAGTACAGACACACGATAGTCAGTAGTGATGCCGAGGATCACAGGGATGAGGATAGACAGACACGATGGTCAGTAGTGATGGCGAGGGTCACAGGGATTAGTATAGACACATGATGGTCAGCAGGGATGAGTGTAGACAGACACGATGGTCAGTAGTGATGTCGAGGGTCACAGGGATTAGTATAGAAACACGATGGTCAGTGATGCCGAGGGTCACAGGGATTAGTAGAGACAGACATTGGTCAGCAGGGATGCCGAGAGTCACAGGGATTAAGATAGAGAGACACGATGGTCAGCAGTGATGCCCAGGGTCACAGGGATTAGTATAGAGACACGATGGTCAGCAGTGATTCCGAGGGACACAGGGATTAGTATAGACACATGATGGTCAGAAGGGATTAGTACAGACAGACACGATGATCAGTAGTGATGCCGAGGGTCACAGGGATTAGTACAGACACACGATGGTCAGTAGTGATGACGAGGGTCACAGGGATTAGTATCGACACACGATGGTCAGCAGTGATACCTAGCGTCACAGGGATTAGTATAGACACACGATGGTCAGTAGTGATGCCGAGGGTCACAGGGATTAGTACAGAGACACGATAGTCAGTAGTGATGCCGAGGGTCACAGGGATTAGTAGAGACACACGATGGTCAGTAGTGATGACGAGGGTCACAGGGATTAGTATCGACACACGATGGTCAGCAGTAATGCCGAGATTCACAGGGATGAGAATAGACAGACACGAGGGTCAGTAGTGATGCCGAGGGTCACAGGGATTAGTATAGACACACGACGGTCAGCAGTGATACCTAGCGTCACAGGGATTAGTATAGACACACGATGGTCAGCAGTGATGCCGAGGGTCACAGGGATTAGTATAGACACACGATGGTCAGCAGTGATGCCGAGGGTCACAGGGATTAGTATAGACACACGATGGTCAGCAGTGATGCCGAGGGTCACAGGGATTAGTATAGACAGACACGATGGTCAGTAGTGATGTCGAGGGTCACAGGGATTAGTATAGAGACACGATGGTCAGCAGTGATACCGAGCGTCACAGGGATGAGGATAGACAGACACGATGGTCAGCAGTGATGCCGAGGGTCACAGGGATTAGTACAGACACACGATGGTCAGCAGTGATGCCGAGGGTCACAGGGATTAGTACAGAGACACGATAGTCAGCAGTGATGCCGAGGGTCACAGGGATTAGTACAGACACACGATGGTCAGTAGTGATGCCGAGGGTCACAGGGATTAGTATAGAGACACGATGGTCAGCAGTGATGCTGAGGGTCACAGGGATTAGTACAGACAGACACTATGGTCAGCAGTGATGCCGAGGGACACAGGGATTAGTACAGACACACGATGGTCAGCAGTGATGCCGAGGGACACAGGGATTAGTATAGACACATGATGGTCAGCAGGGATTAGTATAGACAGACACGATGGTCAGTAGTGATGTCGAGGGTCACAGGGATTAGTATAGAAACACGATGGTCAGTGATGCCGAGGGTCACAGGGATTAGTAGAGACAGACATTGGTCAGCAGGGATGCCGAGGGTCACAGGGATTAAGATAGAGAGACACGATGGTCAGCAGTGAGGCCGAGGGTCACAGGGATTAGTACAGACACACGATGGTCAGTAGTGATGCCGAGGGTCACAGGGATTAGTACAGACACACGATGGTCAGCAGTGATGCCGAGGGACACACGGATTAGTACAGACACACGATGGTCAGTAGTGATGCCGAGGGACACACGGATTAGTACAGACACACGATGGTCAGCAGTGCTGCCGAGGTCACAGAGATTAGTACAGACACACGATGGTCAGCAGTGATGCCGAGGTCACAGAGATTAGTATAGACACACGATGGTCAGCAGGGATTAGTATAGACAGACACGATGGTCAGTTGTGATGCCGAGGGTCACAGTGATTAGTATAGAAACACGATGGTCAGTGATGCCGAGGGTCACAGGGATTAGTATAGACACACGATGGTCAGCAGTGATGCCGAGGGTCACAGGGATTAGTACAGACACACGATAGTCAGTAGTGATGCCGAGGATCACAGGGATGAGGATAGACAGACACGATGGTCAGTAGTGATGCCGAGGGTCACAGGGATTAGTATAGACACACGATGGTCAGCAGTGAAGCCGAGGGACACAGGGATTAGTATAGACACATGATGGTCAGCAGGGATGAGTGTAGACAGACACGATGGTCAGTAGTGATGTCGAGGGTCACAGGGATTAGTATAGAAACACGATGGTCAGTGATGCCGAGAGTCACAGGGATTAGTAGAGACAGACATTGGTCAGCAGGGATGCCGAGGGTCACAGGGATTAGGATAGAGAGACACGATGGTCAGTAGTGATGCCGAGGGTCACAGGGATTAGTACAGACACACGATGGTCAGCAGTGATGCCGAGGGACACACGGATTAGTACAGACACACGATGGTCAGCAGTGATGCCGAGGGTCACAGGGATTAGTACAGACACACGATAGTCAGTAGTGATGCCGAGGGTCACAGGGATGAGGATAGACAGACACGATGGTCAGCAGTGATGCCGAGGGTCACAGGGATTAGTACAGACACACGATGGTCAGTAGTGATGCCGAGGGTCACAGGGATGAGGGTAGACAGACACGATAGTCAGTAGTGATGCCGAGGATCACAGGGATGAGAATAGACAGACACGATAGTCAGTAGTGATGCCGAGGGTCACAGGGATTAGTATAGAGACACGATGGTCAGCAGTGATTCCGAGGGACACAGGGATTAGTATAGACACATGATGGTCAGAAGGGATTAGTACAGACAGACACGATGATCAGTAGTGATGCCGAGGGTCACAGGGATTAGTACAGACACACGATGGTCAGTAGTGATGACGAGGG